>NC_053154.1:244309657-244422157 GCF_016835505.1 Polypterus senegalus
TTATTTTATCCCTTTAAAAAACTTTACAGTAATCTCCTGCATAACCAGACACAGAGGCCTTATGTCCTTTATTAAAAGTGTATTTTTATAATTCAAATATAGATCATAGGTGTTGACTATTCATTTTTAATTAACAAAATGAAATTCTGCAGGCTTATTGTTCAGTGACCGTAAAAAACTAAAATAAAATTTTCTTACATACTTTAATAAAATATGTTCAAAAAACACTGCATGTATCCTTAATACATATGGATTGACGAAAATAAAATGGTCCTCATAATTACAAGATGTCATATTTAATTTTTTCTGCTGCATAAATGTAACTATACTTGCACTGACAAGTTTTAATCATTTTAAATCTTTAATTGCACTACAGCTTTTTTGCTGTTAAAATATACATTTAGGCAGGTGTTTTTTTCTTCAGTATATCAGATAGACATTCATAACTCTTGAGGTGTAATTACAAATATGGTTGATCATTTTAATTATATAGTACTTGTTTCTTACCTAAACTTTTGCTGAATGACACACAGCAACAAATAAAACACAAATATCTTTAGAAGTTGCAAATGCATCAAATGTTCTTAAGTTGATCATCAAGAAGACATAAGACTAACATGCTTAACATGTTTATAAGTACAAGACATTTTGCTTTTAAGCTAACAAGCCTAATGTTTACTAAGCAGCAATTTCAAATTTGTGTTTACCATTTCTTTTTCCAAATAAAATACAAATAAAAAGTTGCATCACTTAAAAAAAGCTTGCTGTCTAAACTCAAATGTTTTAATTTAAAATGACAGAAAAAAAGGTCTGAATTCATTAAAGTAGCTTTTCTAGTCACTTGTAGAATCGCACACAATTACTCCTCCTATGCCATTTTCTCAGTTTATTGTTCCACTTTCTTTAAAGTAAAGTTCTTTTGTAAAACACGGCTTGTCTTGCTGCTGCTCTACACTTTCACTGTAGGATGTTTGCAAGGTTGGGGAACACTTCTGGCTCAACTACCATAATACCTTGTGTAAAGGAGCACTGCAACTAAATTACCGTAAAACTTACAAAAACAGGTGCTGAAAGAATTGTTAATTGTGTAGTTTCAGTGAAAATCAGCCAATTTAGATAGGCAGCCGATCAAACAGACCATCTCTATTAATAATCACATATATACTCTTAATTACAACTTGTCCACCTATGATACAAATCCTGAAAATCATTTTTTATATGTACAGTTCATCCACAACTTCTGTCCACTTTTTGAAATATCAACATCTGTATTGGTACACCTAACCCATTCAGATTTGCTTAAAATTTCAGCCAGCACATCCAAAACCTAAACCTAAATCTAAATATGGACCTTCTCAAAATAAGATAAATGGTTTCTTTACCTATGTACAATTTGTATATTAAATATAACACTTCAGTTAGAAAATTTTTACTTTATTCTTTTTGAATCATAAATACACTATTCACGGACAATTAAATCACTGGGTAATTCGACGCCAAATCACCACACTTTTGGATGTCATTGTCACAGATTTTAACAAAACTTTGCATGCTGATTTGGTCACATGAGGAACCTATGGAACTAATATTGCACGTGTCTTGGATCAATATTAAGGGAGATTTAAGGATTTAAGCTAACAAAAGTTTGAATTTATTTTTGGGGGTGTTGGATTATGGCTTTAATGGCTAGATCTCCCTAGCTCTAGATCTCCCTAAATAGAAGATGCACAGAAATGGTTCTCATATTGTTTTAAAGTTGGTTTCCAGCTGTATATTTTGTGTTCATTCAATGCTATGAAAAATTACTGTGTTATTAGAAAAAGAACAGCAAAAAGCTATTTTAAATTTTTTTACTAAAACTACCTTATAATGTTATTGTCGTTGCTAAGATATCATTACTTATCTGAACTTGGCAACCTGAACTTACAAGAAAAAAAGTATCAATCCTGCATTTTACAATTTTGTTGCACATACAGTATAACAAGAATGGCCACAGGTCAACTCACCTCCACCCCTTAAAATAAATTTTAATGTCCACTAACAAACCACAATTACATTAGGTTTTGGAAATGTAACACACCATAAATCACAAAATACATCATCTCTAGATAAGCGGACTATGAAAATTTAAATCAAAACTGATCGTTAAGTACTGCAATACTAAGAAGAAAAAAAAAAAACAACACACATGCGTTTCTGTTTGTCAAGTGTTGTTTCGGCAAAATATCAAGAGTCAGAAACAGCATTGTAATTGGTGTGTTCTGGATCAGAGGAAAGGCCAAAAGCAATGTCAGAGACAGAATGGTGAAAAATGCTTGGTGTCAGAACTAGCAGTAACCAGCACAGCTTGGTCATGGCATTCCCCATGGCCAGAACAGCAGGGACGTCTGTACACAGTTCAATAGTTTCAAGAGTTTGTTTAGAATCAGTTCTGCCCTGCAATATCCTTTCCACTTCCTCCATTCTGAATCTCAGCCACTAATAAACAGTTCTTTTTTGGTTTAGTTGCAGGCTCTGGCTCATGTTTTTCTTTTATTTACCAATGGAAGTTATTACAATACTTTGTCATACTTTAATATTTTTAAGTATGATCGCAGTATTGTTACTCAAACCAAGTATCTAATTCTGCAATTTCACCTTTATGTAAAGTATCCTTGCTGCCTTCCAGGTTTGCTTCAAAGTCATCTAGCAAGCATCATTTATGAACCGAGTCTCTAGCATTTTTGTAGTCTTTATAAATATTTCTAATTTCAGTGAACTTTTCCTTACCTGAAAAGTAGTACAAAACACGTTTTAATTAGATGTAGTGTGCCAAGGGCTGTGGATGAATCGGTTTCTTATCTGGTCTTAATGTTACGTTAAACATGTACTAACTTTTTGGTTTAGTGGTGTTGCATGGCGCCCGAGAGTTGCATACTAGCACACGCAGCCCACACGGCATTTCTCGATTCCTATTCGTCCTCATCCAAACCCTTCCCCATGCTGCCTGCGACCTCCCATACACCCTCACGCCACAATTCGAGTGCTATTCCTCCTTCGAACTACCGCATTGCCCGCTCCTCTCTCATGAGCCCATTGGTGTCAAGTCACCGCCCGATATCTAGCCTGACCGCGTGACCTTTCATTTCGGCCATGTCTGCGCCTGGGAGTCTTTTCCGTTGCCTGCTACAGGAAGATAATCTCTCGACCATTGGCATTGGTTTCACTCCTTGCTATTGGTTTCGCTCCTTGCTATTTTCGTTATACTGCAACGGTTGTTTCCTAAGCCTTTGTTATTAAAGTGAACGACAGTATCTTCTCTGTCGATGGGTTTTTGTACAATGTCATCTGTATTCTGGGACCCGGCAACTGCCTGTTCCTATCAGTGGGTTATTTCTTGACACCAACGGTTGACGAAGGCAATGCACTCTCACTACGACATAGGGCAGCAGATTTCGTTGCATCACATTGGGACAGATTTGGAGACGTTCTTCCTGTTGATTCCAATACAAGTTGAGTTATCACAACATGTCAGAAGTACTATCAATACATGGCAATATCTGGAGTTTATGGCGGTGAAGCTGAAATTCAAGCTCTTTCCAAAATTAGATCTTTCGACTCTTTATCGGTCATCTCTAGCAAAACACCTATTCACAACTGCGTCTTTCAAGAAGTATTACTTTCTTCCTGACTTCTGAATTCCTTTCTCACCATTTTCCATTCCTATTACGCCGCTGTATGCCATGGCGGACGTCGGCTAGTATTTTACATTTATCTATTTAGTCTATTTTGTGTCCTTTCTTGGCTTATCTGCCAGTATTAAATAACTGCATGTTTGTGAAAATGAGAGTGTTTCTAAAATATGTCAGCATGTTTTGGGGGCAGGCCAAGTTGAAACAGTAATAACCAGAGATATAAGTGGCTTCTGTTGATTGAAGCAGTGGGGTGGTACAGTAGTGAGGTGTGACTAAAAACATGTATGACAATCTGTAAACCTGTGTGTAATCTTTGAAGGGTAATGTGTCTATTTAAAATAATTCTGTAAGCATTTTTGGTTAGAGATACATTAGATAGTCTTAAAATGTGCCTGTCATTTCACAAAAGACATCTTGTTACTTGAAAACAGACTCTCTTAAGCTCTTTGGTTTTGTCATGAATAGATAGCAAAAGAACTATGCAGTCCTAACCACAGACTTGAAACTTTACCCAGAACAGAGAGGTCCAAAAGCTAATCGTCTAGGCTGCTTATCTGAAAGACTTCTAACACAAAGTTCATGTTTCAGCTAGACAGGGTACTTATTAATTTAAGTCTACGTTTTATGAATCCATTTGTTAGTTACAAAGGCATAGGAAGATTATGCCTTTATAAGCAGCAACACATTCAAGAGTCTTCAAAAACCCAAGATGAAGATTTCCATACAGAAATCTCCTTACACTGTCAATTTCCTTTACATACCTAAGTTAGTAAAAGGAAGTAAAAGTGGAAACAATCCACGTGCGGTCTCAAACATAGAAAAATGTCTATTTTTGGAGCTGTACATGTAACGTTGAAGTAGAGAATAGTACTTGTTTTGCTTTCAAAAAGATACTAACTTTTTAAAGGCGAATTCTAGACAACATTTTGACTCTTGCAGAACAGCATTAATTGTAAAATATATACGATATAGATTCAAATGAAAACTTTAGTTTAAAATCACTAGGCAGTAAGAGAAACCATTTTAACTTCACATGTTGTACTTTCTAAGTCCTTCTAAGCTGTTGTCTTTCATTTTCTCACATACATATGAAGCAGGATTCATATCAAGCAAAACTATGAGGACCGACCAACCAGGGGACTAGTCTTGAGAAGAAGAAAAAAACACCACCACATAACAAGTAGGATTAAAATCTCATAATGAGACAATGCAAGGGAAACCAATCTGGTTGTGCAAAGCAAACACATTTACAATTTACCCAATTTACATATACCCTCGTAGCAAGAAAGAGAAAAGGACAATTCCCCTATGAATTGAAATTCCCTAAACTTTGAAAATAGTGCGATTTGAATTTATCAGGCTTGGGGCAGGCTGCAATTTGTGTACACTCAAGTTACTTTTTGTAATCATTACTGCCATGTCCACACTATCTTAAAGGATCAAACATTATCGACTACCATGCAGACCAGGAAGACAAGAATAATGGACACTGCAAGGCCAAAAGGAACATATTAGAAATTAAGATTGGGAATATGATGTACACCATCCATCCCCAACCAAATGCACAGCAACCTTCAACTTCTCAATATAGAATAAGATAATCAGTTAATCTACTGTACATCTCTGAAAATTCAATTAAGACTAGGTTAAATAAATGATTTTCATAAATTTACAGAGAAATATTCTGGAGATTTCTAGCAAAAGGCTAAGATTAGTTCTACATTGATGGTACTCAGACAGAATAACCTCCCTGGAGAATATAGGAGGCAAAAAGGAAGAGAGAATAAAAGACAGGCAGTTAAAGCCAACAGAGAGATGCACAAAAAAAATTATGAAATGTGCCAGGGACATTTAAGGGAACAAGTCACAAATGAGATAAGTTGCCAAATTGATATCTATTGCAAAGCATGGCAGTTTGTCCATCATGACTCCACTTATTATATGGTTATTTTATTTATTATATGAGCATGGCATTCCAGGTTCACTACTGCATTAGAATGTCACTTTATCTATGACATAAGAGTTAGATAAGTTGTGTGTACTTAAAATTATAGTAATTTTAATTTGGTTATAAGGACTGCCAAGAATCCATCTTTGTGAAACTTGCAAGCAGAAGAGAAGCCAACAGGATATCAGGGTGCAGAGGAGTCCAGCTTAGGTACATGGAGTTTGCATCTCAGCTAAAGCTAAATGTGGAGTATTATGAGCTCTCAACTTTTAGACTGATTACATGTGTACTTACAACCTTTATTCTGAGAATTATATGGCAGAAATGACTTATTACCTCCAAATTTGAGGTCAAGATGTGTTCCTTTAAAAGACTGACCTGCTCTCTGCAGTTTAGCAGGGAGAAGTTGCCCCAGGCAGATGAAGTCTAACTACATGAAGGCGCGGATCACAAATCATTGTAGAAATAATTGTGTGATTTCTCACACATTAAGTGCAACTGTGGCAGATTTCCAAATGTTGAACCAGACTAGTTACAAGAGTAGGAAAAATCCTTAAGAGGAGAGAACACAGTGTAGATGAGTTTTCATGCACTCACTCATCCATTCTGCAATTTTGAATTATGTCACAGGAGACTCATCTCCCTCTGCTGATTGAGATAAACTAGTGGAAATGATTTGTGCAAGAGTGACGATGGCCTTATGTGTTCTCTGAACACCATTCTGAAGAGACTCGAAGCAGATCCAAAAATGCAAAAGGAATTGGATCTTCTGGTCTGACGGTGTTTGGAATAATGTGACATGATCAGCATATTTTGGTGTTTAACTACCATGACTTACTAGTACAAAGAGGTGGACTGAAGTGAAATAATTTTAAAATACCATTTTACTTCAGTAATGCATAATTAGTATGCGTAAGAGGAAATTAAATCTCTTGTGAATAACATCATTACTGCTATTACCATTTGGCCAATGCCAACACCAGAAATTAAAAGTAATATTAGATAAATTATATGCTGAAGCAGCTTGAAAAGCTAACATTCTTTAACTAAATAAATGAGACAGATTCTTAATTCTTTAAAAGAAAAAAAACAAAAACCACTAACTTTGTCATCAGAGACGTCTGCTACATTTTTGCAATATTGGCAGAATGGTTATCATCAACAAATCCTCCAACCTTTATTAGACAGACCTCCATTTTTATTATCATCAACATAACCTTGTCATTTCCCCTCAAATACTGCCATGATGTTTCTTTATCATAAGCACATGCCCTTCCTTTCTCTTTGCTCAACTGTTTGAAATTATCATTAAAGCTTCTATTGCTTTTATTTGTATTGAATCCTTTACAAGACACAGTTTTCACAGTGGGCCCATTTAATGTTTTTTTTTCATCTCTTCAGCTGTTTCACCACATGTTTGCCAGCTGGAGATTTTTGTTTTTATATATTCTACTCACCAAAGAACACAGAGTACTATAATCACAGACCTCCTGTTTTTTTTTACCTATTTTCACTCGGATATTTCTCTACTGGTTTTTGTGTTATTAAAAATTACTTTAAAAATATTCTGAACTATGTTAAAATGCATTTTCCTTCAGCCTCTCAATACTGAATTCCTAACATGCTATTTTCCCCCACTAACAACCACCACCCAGTTTGGTTCTATGTAACTGTATATTTTTAAAAATTAGGCTGGCTTTTTGAAAAAGTAATTAGAAAGTTAACCTGGCAGAAACTTAAAAAAATAGTCAACTGAATATAAAAATGAACACCGATCAATTATATGCAGACATATTTCAGAAGTCTGAAAAACCACAAGACCAGGAAGGAAAGGTTTTAGTTATGAATATATATATTTTTATTTTTTTTTTTTTAACTGGTTTCACATTATTGGAGGGGAACATGTAAAGTGTAATACACTACTTTCATTATAATTCAGAAAAGCTGTGCCGTGAATACTGTACCAAGCATGTAAATGCTATATTTTAAAAACAGCAACTGTTCCAATGGAATGGTTTAGGTGCTTGCGACTAGGGCTGGGTGTTGGCACTGATGTCCCAATTCGATTCTGATTCACAATGACCTGATTTGATTCTACATAGATTTTTTTCTTGACTGTACTGAAATATTTGAAGTGTTGGCTTTTTTGAGATTACTTAACTATGCATTGAGAACATTAATATAACGTGATAAACTTCAGTAACACTTTATTTAAAGGGTGTCTTCACAGTGACTTCATAACATGAATAAGCATGGAATGACATTTATGAACAAACATTGGATTAGTAATGAACAGTTATTATTTGGAAGATTGCTCTTTAAAAAAGAAAAATAGGGAAACAAAAATTCACAACACTGCACTCATTCACTCAGTTATCTGTGGTTGTATCAGACCACATCACCTCATATAATCAGGGTATTTGTTACTTAAGCACATTCTTCAGTTATTTGTAATTTAGCTCAATAAATTTCATTCTGGGCTAATTTTACTTTTACCCCACTGCATGTTTAGGTCAAACATACTTTTTACCTTGTTACAGTTTCCTTAAGTCCCCATTAGTCATTACACAGACAAAACTATTAGAAACTCAAATGAGAGACCTAGTGTGGTGTTAACTTAAGCTATAGCTGAGCATTTCTTAGAGTCAATAGAATGCCTTATATTATTCAAAAATAAAAGCACCATAGAACTTTCATTGCCTCTGTGCCAACACCAGGGTCTTGCTGTTCCTTATTTGAATGGTAATAAAAGGAATGTCAAATTTCCTTCAGGCAGAGAGAACTATTTTTGTTATTTTAAGAGTATGAACTCGAGAAAAGCTAATAGAAACACTGCCCTGCCAGTCAGAATCTAACCTACAGTTGCAATAACCAAGGAAAATATAGGCGATTTGGTGAATATTGTAATTTTTTGGACAAGACTGACATCTGAGCAGCTACATACTTTGTCTTCGTATATTATTGGAGAATGACTGTGAATCTCTGCTATGCTATTCTCCACTCAACTACAAAGTGCGTGACTTATATTTTCTCTAAGCTATTATTATTAGATCTTTATGCAATTCAGGAAAGAGCATTTAAATTTAACAGAACAGACCCATGTGCAGTGCATTTCACAGTAGAACACGGACTCTCAGATTTGTAATTGCTATTTTATAATGATGTATTGAAGCTGAATAGCTGTGGTGTAATATTAATGCAAGTTGGTCTAACGCTTATATGTATAGGAAAATGTCATTCTGTAAAATGTGATTGTTGGAGTGCATTAAAATATAAATATATATATTATTAGACAATTGGAATACATCTGGCTATGGTGGAGAGTTAATAATATGCCTTGAGTTTAATTATAATCAAACCCAAAGTTTACAAGAGGGCTCAAGCAGGTAAATTTTAAAGATAAAACTGGGGGCCAAATTGAGCAAAGCAAACCACAGCTTTCTTAAACGAGTTCTTATAAAGCCACACCAATTCTGAAATTATTCTATTACTATTTAATGCAATAACTGCCCTTCTAAAACCCATTATCTCTTTGGAGCAGGGGTGTCTCATCTACTGCTGCTGGGCAACCAATTAGCCTTGCATTGTCTCATTTTTATGCACTTTTACTTCTGGTACTTAAGCATTTTTGAAAACATATTTTACATTTACTCGAGTATTTCTCTCTAGTATAAAAAAAAAATCTTGAAATAATCTCTTCACAATAATCTTGACAAGTCCCACCATCTGCTGAATTATATGAATTTCCCCTTGGAATTAATAAAGTATCATCTATCTCTATCAACCATTTACAACCATGCCCACATTCCTCTCACCTCTCATTTGTGTGAATGCTTTTGTCAGAAACAGTTCCTGCACTCTCAGCTCTTCAAAATTTTTATGCTTTCCTCACTTTAAGTTCCAAATATTATCTTATTGAAGAATTTCATCCCGAATGGTTATCAACAGAAGAAATGAGTACACAAGAGAAACGATGAAGTCAAACGAATTAACGTGAAAATTGCTGATCGGTTATAGGGCAAATTGGCTTAACACGTATCAACAGACTATGCTATCGATCAATTCTGATATGTAAAATTTTAACAGGTGACAAGAAAGGTAATGTACTACATGTTCCACGGATAACACCAAAGAAGATCTTGATATGCCATTCCTATTAAAACATAAACAGTTTACCATTAGAATAGCGTTTGCTATGACAATTAACAAATCACAGGAACAAACATTTGAAAAAGTCGGCTTATTAATTAGAGAGAAAGAAACGAAAGTCACTCACACGTTGTCAAGATGCAAGTCCAAACATGGAATCAAAATTCAATGCAATATTGACAAAAATTTAACTGAAAAAATTGTTTTTACTGAAGTTTTACAGTAAAAGTGCAAGTTTAAAAAATGTGTTAATTTCAAAGCCAAACAGAACTTAAATGTTTAACATAATGAATACCTCTAGCGCAACATGAAACAATTTTCTTTCAATTTATTATGTTTTACTATTTTTAACTATGTTTAAATACTTGCTGTAATGTAAAATAGTTCTATTATACATATATAACTATTCCCATGAAAATAATCTGTTTAAATTGTACATCTACTTCCCCATACACAAGCGGCAGATCCGTGAAGCGGCTAGCACGTAGGGCCCTTTCCGGGGGATGGCAAGCAAAGCGAACAGGGATCAGAGCCCCCTAGTCTTTTAAAAATTATTACTTTAAGTGAAAGTAAAGAATTTGATGAAGTACTTCTAGTTTTACTCAAATATCACTTCTGACTATTTTTTACAACTCTGGTTCTTCCCATGTTGAAAGCACTTTAATCTCTGGTGCTGTGCATTTTTGTTCTTAAACTCATATTAAACAGCAACCTTGTGTATGATAAATACTCTGCTCAACATACATAAGAAAACGGGGCGACTACCAAATGTGCTGATCATCTTTCAGCAAGTTCTATGCACTTAACTAGACTTACAACCTGGTGGGGCACCTAATATGAAAATGCCCCAAAAGATTTTTCTGACTTGCTAAAAATTAAGCACGCTGGTTGCTGAATCACTTCTGTCAGAATCAAGATTCATCCTTGCATCTGGAGCACATTTGCATTTTACATTTACTACAGCAAGCAAATGTGCATTGTGCATGTTAACATCATTTTAAAACAATGATAATGGAAATACACAGGAAATGTAATATCTACAGTAGAAGTGCTCAGATTTTGAAAATTTATATAGCTTTTATTGTTTCAGTTCTGCATCATGAATGTTGTTTACAAATAAATATTCAGCCTAACATAAGAGCTGCAGCTCAGATAAAACAGAAATCCTGTACAGTGCTAACACAAGCAGTGAAGCTGGATGATAAGTTTACTTAACCTAAAACCAGTTAATGTAAAGATGCAGGATAGCTCATGTACGTGACAAAAACTGCAATTTACTAAGAACTTAGTTATATTCTTACAATAAGGTATTTTAATAATTTTTAGTTCATAGGCTTCCACTGAATGATCAGCTGCATTAGAAAAATATTATATAACCCAAAGAAACTGTATTGGCTTAAAAAGGCCAGTCTAAAGTCATATCAGTAGTTCGCAATCATGGACTGTAAAGTTAAACACCCTATGAACGCTTGCTTTCTTTGGTCTATACTGCGAAAACATCAGACTGCTATGCATAAAATTACAATAAATTGAATTCTCTTACCCAAACATAAAATTAAATTACTGTAATTATACAGTACTAGGGGGCTCCGCCCCCTGCTTGCTTCGCTCGCCCACCCCCGGGTTTGGTTTACTGGATATACAATTTAAAGAGATTGTTAGTTTCATGGGAATTGTTACATAAGCATTATTTTCACTTTTACTTTAAAACTTTGTAAAAACAATACTTTTATTTCTGGCACCGGGTGTCGTTACATCTTTCTCACAGGACGTATAACGCTGCTCGCGTTGTGTGGGGGGGCAACTGAACACACACTAAGGAGAAGTGGTTGGATCACCTGCTGGCGAGCTGCATGTTTTGCTTGTCGCTTTAAGAGCTAGGAGCACATGAAGCGTGTCTGCCAAAAGCAATCCAACAGCTGCTAGGTTAGATGTCCGTGGACTTGTTTTAAATGATGTCTCACTGCCTTGTCTCGCGTGACGTTGTTAAACAATACTTGTCCTTTATTTCCGGCCCCAGGCGAGGTTAAATATTTTTCTCGCAGGATGTATAACCCTGCTCGCGTTGTCAAGGTCTATACGGCTAAAAGCATGCTAAGGTGAAGCCATTGGATCATCTGGTGTATTTCTGCTGCTGTTGCGCTGCTTGTCAATGATTTAAAAGCCTGTACAGCCGCTGTCATTTTGCCACTTCGTATCTCTGCCGCTCGCGTAGTGAGGGGGGGGCGTGGGGTTCAGGGTGACTGAATGCACGCAAGGAGAAGCAGTCGAATCATCCGCTGGGTTTCTGTTGCTGGCAAGCTGCATGTTTTGCTTATCGCTTGTCGTTGTTTTAAGAGCTGGAAGCAAGTTAGGCATTTGTATCGTGCCAACGTTTTTTTGAGCCTTTTGAATTCCACTGCTTTCATAATCTCTAACCTGCTCTGCATGTGTTATAGCGGCAACGTTTTTGAACGGAGACGTGCAATTGGACGTGCATTTATTTCAATTCCACTTGTTCCGGGCTGATTACTTTCCTTATTTTCTGAATTTGCAACTAGCTTATTTCTTTTTTGCATTTTTTTCTCTCCAACTTTTTTGGGTCTCTTTTCTCCGCGCTGCTCTTTCTTCCTTGTTTAGTCTTCGACGGTTCATCTATAACATATTGTCCTTATATGCTTTATATGTGCTGAGAGCCCTGGATCTGTGTGGGCACAAAGCCTTTACATGACTGATTGTTTTGCTGCCCGTGATCTTATTTGATATTGGTTCTAAGTAGGGTGTGTCTTGCAAGAATCTCATGTTCTACGTCCCCATGAGATGGTCCTGGGTCAATCACTTGGCACAAAGTCTCATGTTTAGGTCCCCCAGAGACGCTCCGTGGCCACTCTTTCGTCTCACGGGTCTTTCCCTCCCAGGATTTTTTTTTTTTTTTTTTAAAATAGAGAGATAACCAATACAATACTTTCTTACAATGCAATACCTTCTTACCAAAAATCACTATATAGCCATCACTGCATCTCCAAGTACTGACTTCAAGATTTCAGGTGGGCTAGTCATCAGACAAGTATTTTAAAGGAAACAAAACACAGTCTATTATGTACAGCATGGAGTATATCGATTCAAATCAAGCAGCTTCTGAACCTTTTTCAGTGCATATTTCACTCTGTAACCATCAGCATTGGACTCCGTTCTCCCATAGTTAAGACAAAGGGAACTTACCCCATACACCACTAGTTAATGAAAGTCATTCCTAATACCAAGTATCGCTAAAGATATTTTAGCCCATCAGTTTTACTGCACATGCATTGAACCACCACAGGCTTGTGTCTTCTATGCCTCTTGCCCTCTATCTCCAAACATTTCCCTGTCCCTTCATGGATTTAATATCAATCGATACTTTGAATACTAAAGAGTCACTTCAAACAATATGCAACCGCAGCAAAAAAAAACACAAACTGTAAAGCACATTTTGAAGTAGAAGAGTGGTCCAAAAAGGCAATGAAATGTTTTAAGAAAGATTTCTATGATGAAACAGCCTATCTTGCAGCATGAAAATAGGCAAAGGAGGAAAAAATGAGGACTAAAGGGTAAAAAAAAAAACGCAACATCAGTTCATACCGCCCACAATAATTAACAACATAAGTTAAACAGGATGCACCTAATTCTAGTACTATAACAAGATGCACAGTGTTCTTGATACAGATGTTGGACTATAAATCCAATTAAAAGGCAAAGATCAACTTTTTTTTTATTATTTTAACAAAAACACAGGGACTCATTATTAAAACACATACAATTCTATCAACAACCTAAAGATATTTTTATATACTTTTTCTTTGATTGCTAAGAAATTTTAATTTAATATAGTAATTTCTGAAGTGTCTTCAAACATGTTTAAAAAAAGTAACTAACAATATTCACAGTAGTTAAAATTGGAACATCACATTTCTACAACAATTTTTCCTGTATTTCATTAAACAAAACCTGCTTCTTGACATCTCTTCTACATGCGAAGGAAGCAAACAGAGTCCTTTACAGTTATCACTTTCAGACAACGTGTTTTGCTTAAGTTACTCACTGAAATATGATTACTTAATACAATATAAAACAAACACTACATTTTAGAACTAACACTTTACGAAAGAAAAAAAGAGCTGACTCAGTTTTTAGAGACTACTATAATAGGAGAAAAATATACAAGATAAATAAGCTCACATATTACAAAAGGTGAACTTCCCTTTATATTCCCAAGAAGAACAGAAACCAGGAATGAATAAGGAAAACTTTAGACTCTAGGCTTTAGCTCAATAGTGAGCAATAAAAATGAGAACATATCTGAAAGAAAAACAAGCCAACACCTCTTTTAAGGACAACAGTACTTCATTCATCAGCAGGGTATCCCAATTCCAGAGGTAGATCAACGATTTGAGAACATCCTTGATTGTCTCCTATTTCACTAATAATTTATGCTACCCTACCACATAAAAAGGTCCCAATATATTCAAATGAAGACTCAGAATTTCACTATGGCAAATACAACACACATTAAATAGAAATATATGATAAAAAAAAACCCAAACCATTGAAAAAGTTCAGTTCCATGAGATTATACTTTTAAACCTCCAATAAAAATGCCAGAAATTAAACCACAGCTAAAGTACTTTAACTATGGAAATGAAAATATCTTTCAAATTTCATAGCTTTCATAAACTGCTTTAAAATAATTTAACATATATAATTAGAATGCCAGGAAAGATTAATTTATGCAAGTACTGTAATTTAAATTTAACACAAATTAATGATAGGTATTGTGTACACATACACTCAATACATATATTTTCATACAAACACACACACACACACACACTGAAAACAAAGACAGAAGGAAACCCCAGTCTTAACATGCAGAGTGAAGAAAACACAGTACATCCTGTGTGGAGATGACCTGCCATAATACACCAGATGGGAACAAAGCCAGTCTTTCATCTGGAAGCTTGTTTCAGCTGAATATAATTTATTATGTTCCACACTGCTAGATTTATGGGTAATCGTGTTCAACCATGCAAGGCACTGGCAGAATAGGGGCCCCTCTGTTACACTTCCAGCTGCATTAAGCAATTAGAGCATAGTTCTAGTTTTGTATCACTTACACTTACTGGGAAATCTTACCACAATATTGTACTTTGTAATTGTTTCTGCTGCATTATAAATAACTGCATATTTAAGAATTCAAAATTCATATGCTCCACGTTTAAATATAATCGTTTAATTTGACTTAATCTACTTGTTTATATTACAGTAAGTATTAGGATAAACTTATACAAGTGGATATCTATATTTTTAAATGAAAAAATAATTTGGAAAAATGCAAAATGTACAAAAATCTCTTGACTCTTTCCAGTCTCATTTCTTATCTTTGCTGCTTTGCTCTGATTAGGGTTACAATGTTAACAATCTGAACAGACCAGACTTCCCTTTCCCCAAAAAACTGCCTCCAGAACCTCCTGGGAATTGACAGACTAGCTGAATATTGCCAGTGTATCCTGCCCTTAGATAGTCTACCAGAGAGCTTAGCTGGGACACCTCCAAAACAAGGCAAAAATGGGCATTGCAGATGGATACCAAAACAGTGTCAACTGTGTCCACTCTATCCAGAGCAGCATCTCTTCTCCAAGGTTCTTTCAAGATGTTACTTTTACAAGATACTAAATCAAAGACATGGTAACAATTATTCTCTACAGTTATGGCTAAAAAAAAAACTCCAGAAATATTCCAAATTCCATAATTAACATTCATTCATTAACAAATCAATTCAAAACATTTAACAAAAGACCCTCCAAAACAAGAAAAACATTTAAAATAATAATTTTCAGAAAACATGAGGTCATTAATTGCTATCAATTTTTTATGAAAAACTTCAAAATACAGCAGAACATAAACTAGTGCCTATTAAGTTGGTCATATATAGCATAACTACTCTGAATCTTGAGGTAGAGAGGTTTCTGACTTCATTTAGAAGAATCCAACACCTGCACACTTGAGTAACGTCTATTCAAAGCTAATCCTTGGTAAAATCTGCCACTTTTTTTTTTTAAAGAAACACAGTCCATACAAGAAAGGTGTAGGCTGCCAATACTATCAACCGTGAAAGTGATTTAACTATCAATAAGGGCCATCATAAATGTATTCTATGGATAAAATATCTTGCCTGAAGAAGGGGCCTGAGTTGCCTCGAAAGCTTGCATATTGTAATCTTTTTAGCTAGCCAATAAAAGGTGTCATTTTGCTTGGCTTTTCTCTACATTCATAATGTCTAACACGATAAAACACCCTAGTACAATGGATAAAATATAAAACATTTTACACACATTAATTTCTGTCCAGAAAACAGACAAGAATATCTATTTTGAATTAAAAACAGACAAGTAATTGCTGTAAGATATGGAATCTATAATGTCAGCATGGTGAAAGTATATTTATGTTATGCAGGCTTCCTCTCCAGTGGTATTTTTATTGGAACAGATTCAGAGATCCACCTAAACTGAAGTTTACTTTCCAAGTTTCCTTAGCAACTAAAGGGTTCTTAGCAAAGTCTTGGATTTAGCAATTAAAAGGATTTTGAAAAAGTTCTGGCAAGACAACACCACCACCCTTGGTTTATAGGCTCATGAAAGCCAAGTTGTGTTTTTTTTTTATTATAATGGCTCAAGTAATTAATATTAACATTAATTCTTACGTCCAGTATAACATTTGTTTTCCAACCCATAATATAATGTATTTTATTATGCATTACAATAAACAAACATTCCTAAACAGAGACAAAAGGTTGGTATCTTTCAGTCAAACAAATACACAACCTGCTCTGAAAAGCATCTTCTGCTAAATGCATCATTCAAAATGAAAAAAAAAAAGAAAAAACACAACAGGGCTTTATTACTTTTTATTAGGACAAGTCTGTCTGATTCAGGTATAAGAGTGAAGAAAGTCAGACACTCATTCAACACAAAAGACAACATCTGTTCTTTTAGTAGTGTCTTTGAAAGCAACTCAGGGAGGTCACTGAAATTTTCTTCCTCATTAACTTGTCTGCATCACATGTTTCAATCTATCACCTCTTAAGAGAGAGAGAGAGGGGGAAAAAAAAAGACCACACTTAATTGACTGCTGGCAGAGACACTTGTCTGGGGGCAGGGTGGAGAGCATTCAGCTCCTTGAAAGCAGCGTGGGCGTGTGAGAATGGTCTGTTATACAACACAAGTTAGGAGGAGAAACCTTTAATTGAGACCATGCATTTTAACACTGTAACTAATCTGTAATTTCGTTTTTAGTACAAAGTGTAACAAGCATAACAAAAAGTCAATAACCATGTGACAGTTTTGATTTTGGGAAGAAAAAAAAATATATATATATTATAACAGATTATATACTGTATATTGTACTGAACAGATTATTATAACATTATTATTTAAATCAAAATGCAAATACAAAAGCAAAAGGCAGAAGGTGACATGGCTCTACCTAACTTCCAGTTTTATTACTGGGCAGCAAACATACAAGCTATAAAAACCTGGGCACAAGTAGATGAACATACACAGGCTTGGACCGCAATAGAAGTAAAATCCTGCAGTACTTTGTATTCCTTGCTCTGTGCTCCAATAAACACACATTATCGGCAATATACAAATAAGCCAATTGTGCTCCACTCACTTAGAATCTGGAACCAATGTAGAAAGCATTTTAAGACGAAGAAGCTTCTATCTGTGGCACCTCTGCAAGAGAACCACCTCTTTCAAACTTCACAAACATATGCAGTTTTTAATATCTGGAAAAAATTTGTAATTAACTTGCTTAGAGATGTTTATATAGACAACGTCTTTGCATCCTATGAACAATTACATTCCAAATTTAACATTCCAGCTACATATTTCTTTTACTATCTTCAAATCAGGAACTTTGTTAAACAGAACTGTCCAGATTTTCCTCATCTTGCACCCTCATCCATGCTGGAAAAAATATTGCACAATCTCAAGGACTTCATCTCTACAATATGTAAAATCATTTTACAATCCCTCCCTTTAAAAGATCCAAGAGGACACTGGGAAAAAGATCTCTCAATTAATATATCAGAAAAGGACTAGAAAGTAGCAATGCAGAGAATTCACTCGAGCTCCATATGTGCAAAGCATACAATTATACAACCCAAAATTATATATCGAGCACATCTGTCTCGACTAAAACTCTCCAAAATGTTTCCAGGGCATGATCCAACCTGCGAACGCTGCAACCAAGTCCCAGCCTCACTGGGTCACATGTTCTGGGCCTGCACCAAATTAACATTATTCTGGACAAAAATTTTTAAATTACCTCTCAGACAGCCTTGGACTCACAATCCCTCCTAACCCATTAACAGCTGTGTTTGGGGTTCTTCCAGAGGGGTTTAAAGTGGTAGAAAGACAAACAAATTGTGAATGCATTCACTACACTTTTGGCACACAGACTTGTTCTGATAAACTGGAAGAACCCCAACTCTCCTCTTTTAAGTCAGTGGGAAACCGATGTGTTATACTATTTGAAATTGGAAAAAATCAAATACTCAGAGGATCCATACAGACTTTTTTCAAAACATGGCAGGATGTAATCAGTAATATTTTAAAATAAGCTCATAAAGCACAGAGAATTTATTAAATTTAGGTACATTTACAAGCCTTTAATTTCACTCTGTTTGGCTTGCTCTCTCTCTCTCAGGGATGGGGATCAATCTGTTCTAAACTCAATTTTTCTTTTTGTAAAAACTTGATTGTTTTGTATGGATTGCAATAAAATTAAGAAGAAAAAAAAAAGTATTTTAATACTTCTGACAGTTATGATTACTGACTGTCTCATATGAAAATCAAAGCATAGTGAAGAAGCCAGGGATCCCACCACACACCCAATTAGTGAAGAAATTTTATTACAAGATATCTTAAATATTGGCCAAACTAAAAGTGTATCTACAACAACACAGACAATGATGGTAAAAACACCAAAATTAAAAAAAAAAAAGTCAAAACTTTTAATTTTACAGCTACATTCCACAGATTACACCACCAGAACACAATACAGATCCAGATTCTTACTTGAACAATAAGGTCAATCACAATGAACTGCGAGAGTACCTGACATGAGCTGGACCGAGAATACAAACATGCTTCTTTAACATTAAAATTACGGATTCACATTCTTCTATCAAGAATTGAATATAAATACATCTTGACATTTAGGGTTAAGTTAAAAAAAAAAAAAAAAAGTCTGCCAAAGTGCTCATGCAGAAATGTCAAGGTCCTTCAATTAAAGATCATCAACACGTACTAAAACAATTTAGAAAAACAAAATTTTGATATGCACAATACTGCCTACTGGACCTAATATGACCACTGGTCAAATTTCAGATACCAACGTTAGTGCTGGGCAGTATACTGCTTCATACCGAAACCGTTTATTTTTGTTATGATACGGATTTTTCTTATACTGCAACACCTGTTTAAATTGCCTAAACACTGTTCGGAACGTGGTGCAGTGGGAAACTGTTTAAGGGGGACCTTTTTCACTGCTACACCGCTAAACACTCATGCAACTCCGTTAGTGGAGGTATTGCGTGGTGAAAATTGACAAAGAACATTCCAAAACTGAAGCTATAGCAGACAAAGTTTAACATGATGACACAGAAGAACTTTTGCTGGAAAAAAGAGAGTCACGTCTGTTGTCTGGAGATACTTTGGATTTAGAAGGTTGGATCTGGACCATTATGTTCAAATGTGTGAATATTGTTTCTATACTACTGGATAATACTGCAAACCAAGTTGTACTTGTTTTATTTTTTTCAATACTGTGTAATGTACCTGGGTACTGTGTAATAGTGTGACAACTATTTATTCTCGTAATTTGTTATTAAAGTAGAACACCGTAAACTAAACGTAATCTTAAAATGAATATTTCATTTACTTGAATTTCTCAAACCCCGTCATAAGTTATGTAACACATTAAATGCTTTGTGTTAGTCGATGACTATCTTTCATATCGATAATCTGTATGACCTAAAAGTAAAGGATGAATTCACTAATCTCCTCGACTCTCTTGATTTGAGACAGCTCGTTAATCAGCCTACACATAAAGCAGGTCATACGTTAGACTCGGTAATCACCAAAGGACTAAAAGTTGATGTGACGCAGATCATTGATATTGGTCTATCAGACCATTTTCTTCTACTATTTTATAGAAATAATGATAGAAAACATTCATGAGAAGCATATTGTTAAAAAACGCTTCTTTGACTCATCAGCAGCTTTAAAAATGACAAACATTCTAAGCAATCAGTCCATTTATAGTGCCAAATTTAATAGCGAGGATAATGTAAATAGTAAGGTGGAAAGATTTAATGCTAAAGTGAGAGCTGCTGTTGACATAGTTGCACCTGAAAAGACAGTTAAAAAATCTTCTAGCATTGTTATACCACGGAAGACCCAAAGAGTGTCTGATTTAAAAAGAACATGTCGTAGAGCTGAGCATAAATGGATGAAAACTAAACTGATTATCCACTATGAGATTTTGAAATCCAAAATAATAGAATACAATAACACAGTCCATCTTGAAAGGCGTTGCTATTTCTCTAAGATTATAAATAACAATGCTAGTAATCCAGAGTCTTATTCTCTACAATTGATCGTCTGCTAAACCCAGGTAACATAAAGGAATGCCTCCAAAATACTTCCAGCGAAACCTGTGAGGCTATTGCTGTATTTTTCAATCAAAAAACTTATGATATTAGAAATAACAGTACATCTCCCCAAAACTGCGGACCCTCCTAAGCCCCAGTACTCTGTTATAAACAAATTAAATTCTTTAACCAGGATAGATTTTCCTGATTTACATAGAATAATCTCTCAACTTAAACCCTCCACCTGCGTCCTTGACCCAATATCAACAAGTTTTTTCAAGGAAGTATCAGGCGTGCTAATTGATAATATTCTTGACATTGTAAACTTGTCATTAGATACGGGGGTCTTCCCAGACTGTCTTAAGACTGCTGTAGTTAAACCCCTACAAGAAAAATAATCTTGACCCCTCTGCTTTTGAAAAATTTTAGACCCATGTCTAACCTGCCTTTAAGTAAAATTCTAGAGAAGACAGTCATTATGCAGTTAAATGACCACCTAAATAAACATGCTATTCTTGATAAATTTCAGTCAGGTTTTAAAACAAATTACAGCACAGAAACTGCACTCGTTAAAAGTAGTAAATGACTTGCGGGTAAATACAGTCAAGAGGCCATTTATCTGTTCTCATCCTCCTAGATCAGAGTGCCACATTTGACACCATTGATCACAATATTCTTGGAAATCGCCTTAGTCAATGTGTGGGCCTCTCTGGCAGGGTCCTAAATTGGTTTGAATCCTACCTGGCAGGTACAAAATTCTTTGTTAGTTGTGGTAATTATAACTCAAAGACGCATGATATCCTATCCACAAGGCTCTATCCTGGGTCCACTGCTCTTCTCAATTTATCTATCTTGAAAATGATATCAAGTATTTATCTTAGCATTCTAAAATTTTCAGAGAGCAGAAATATCATGAAGTGAATGTATACTGTGCGGCAATCTCTGCCTGCGCCTTCTCTTAGTGTAGAGGAAGTCAGTTTAGGAAGCGTAGCGATTAACAACTGGGAGTCGGGGAACACTTGACACAAAGCATTTAATGTGCTACATTAACTTATGACGGGGTTTGAGAAAATCTAGTAAATTAAACATTGATTTTTAGGATAAAGTTTAGTTTACGACATTCTACTTTAATTACAAAATAAAACTATGAGAATAAAGGGGAAAATAGTTTTTTTTTTTTCTACACTGTGGCCCTAATACGATTCCATAGAGTTATACCACAAACAGGAATATAAATGCAAGTTGCAGTTTTATTATTTATGTATATATCTTAGCTTGAAGCAAGGTCCATATTAATGTAATTTGCCTTAATGATGGTTCAGTTGACAAAGATGTCATTACCAAGTTGCACTTGTTTTATTTATTTATTTTTTTTTTTTGGTGAATACTGTGTAATGCACCTGGGCTTGAAGTAGCAGAATTATTATTGGCAGTTGTAGTATTGTTTATTTTATTATTATTTATTAGTTTAAATATTATGTAGTTTAATGATCGAAAAGCTGTTTAAAAAGTCACTTTAATGTGTCAGTGGACAGAAATTGTTAACATTAACAGAAAGTGTAATTGGTTTACAAAACATACTTACTATTTATTCCTTTTCTAAGACATAGAATACAACCTTTGACAAGCACCTCTGGATATTTTACTAAGTCTAAATGACTCTTTGGATGGTTGAAAATATGTTGTCAAAATTTTGTAGTTTAAGTTTTTTGCAAAATTTGTTCAATAAAAAGGTTCTATATTTTGACTGCAACTATCATGCAATGTGAATTTTTCTCTTCATTACTGCCACTCCCTTGAAAACTATCACTTTATGGGGCCATGGAAACCTGTAGTAATACTTGTGTGCACATTAAAATGTTTTTTTGTACAATGTTCATGACAGTGGAATAGGTTATTCTTAGCCAAGCTAAAAACCATACCACATTAATAATAAATTAGCCGAGTAAGCCTGTGCTGTAAAAAGCCCGGAGTCCGAGAAACTATTGAAATTGTCAGGAAAAACCCAACCGAAATGCAGAGATGTCACGGACACAAATTAACTACCCTGGGCATCTCTCTCATTTTGCTGACGTGCTCGTCTAACTTGTGTACTAGCGGCGGGAGGAAAAGTAAAAAGAATACAGTTTTGCCAATGTTAGCGGCTAAGCCACTTCATCTTTCTTCTGAGATTTCGTTTTGCTGACATGCTGGCCCCACTTGTGTTATTAGTGGCTAAGTAAGTTTTCTGTTTCCTCGGAGGTGGAGCCCTTACCCCGACTCTCTCTCTTCCGGGCCGGACAGACAAACACATTTCCACAGCTCTGTCTGCAGCACTACAGAACTACTGATCACCACTAAATGTCTTGACAGAATTCAAATGGAGCATTAACACTTGATAAAAGTGAGTGACCTCACTGTAGCCTATAATAGCAAGATAAATTCTGAAAGTAAGGTATGGACAATCTAACTTTACACTATGCGGTATACCTTCCCTTGGTTTAAATAGTGACAACCTCTTGAAACCCATAGTGCTCTGATCATAGACCACACTGAACAGAAGGTTTTATACTTCTTGAGCAGCGATAAATCATAGGGTGCTCAGCAGCACATTTGAGTAGCAGACATAGTGTTAAAGAGATAGAGAGATGGATGTCCCCAAACCTCTGCAGAGACAAACAAAGTAATGTGATTCATAAAATTCTAAATGTTGCAGAGACAACTCCTAGTGAGAGATGGGGTTTTGAGGCTAACAAAGCAGAGATGCACATTGCAGTTTAGAAACTACAATAAGTATTTACACTCTCTGTGACAACAGAAGGTTGGGGGCAGGGTAATGAATAACAGGATGTATGGAAATAAATGATAAAAAAAACATACACCCAATACTTGTATATGGCGTGCATCATGTTAGGAAGTAATGTACAAATATCAATATTTGAAATAAAAGCAATTAAGTTATCAAGTCGCATTAACCTATAGAGTAAGAAACAGTCAGTCAGTCATTCTCCAACCCGCTATAATCCTAACACAGGGTTACGTTTAATTTTACAAAACATGGGTGTGTGACTCATTACCCCTTCTACACCATAGCCTTGCAAGCATAAACCAATGATGGTTAAGTTTGCAGATGATACCAAGATAGACAAACCCCATCATCTGATTGATTGTTGTACCTAAATATTAATGTCTCTGGCCAGGATTAATAACTACCAGTAAACCTAGAAATGCTTAAGTTACAATACAGAAAAATATGTTTTCAATGTCTTTGATGGAGACAGTTTCACTAACAATTTAGTGTTTTTCCCCTCACTTCAGATTTGTTTTTTTACACTGGAAATTACCAAATAGCAATATTATATTACATATGGTGAGATTTTCTTTTTTCTGCTCCCACATATGGCGGAGGTGAGAAGCTTCTGGTTTCAATCGGTGTTCAATTTAGCCGCAACATCAACTCTCACTCACCTCTGACTCAGGCAACTGAAGAAATCATTAAAATAGTTGAAAGAAATAGCACCTAGCAGTAAAACTCACAGAGACAATGGAGACAAAGAGGCACTACCTCAGTTCTCTGTATAAGACAACTATGGTTAGACCCTGCAACTATCCATTCAGTTATCAATGACTTCTAGCAGGCTCTCCCACCCACTTACGCACTCCAAGTCCTATTAACTTTAAAGTATATAGGTGGTGACATCTGCCATTTCAACCAGTTTCACCAAACTGAAGACATTATTGCCTTTTTCCAGATTATCCAATAACCAGAAAGCCCCCTGCTACAATATCCTATTTTAAAAAACAGCCAGGCTGAACACTTATTCAGGTGTGCTTCTTACAAATGTAAAAAAAAAAACTACTAAAGGATAATCAACAAAATGAAACACGTCTATCAGCACAGCAGATTAAACAATACAAAAGCACTGAAACTCGAAAAAGAGAAACAAATTTGCAGGAGTTTCATGGAACACAGACTAAGATCTGGAACACTTACCCTAGGTCTACAGATTAGTTGTTTAAATATTTTGTTAATCTTTGTATCTGTGCATAACTGTTCAAGTTATTATACATACATACTGTAACTTACTGTATTCTGACAGATCCCCCGTCTGTTAGTCACTGCTTATGGGTATGCTTACTTGGTATGGACATCTTTTGCTGCTGACATTGCAAGCTTAAGTTATTGAAGATGCTTACAGTTAATTATTTTAGACACTTTTTTTTTTTTTTTTTACACTATTTGTAAATCTATTGCAGACATTTAATTAATATTTCCATTACAAATTAAAGTAATGATACATTACACAGACAATGGATGATTAATTTCTTGGACTAACAACTATGCAATTCCATGATTGTGTTTGATTTTGTAGTTGGGACAGGTATAACAAAAGCAAGGCATTTTTGGTACAGGGTCAACTGAACATGTGGCTGACTGAAATTTCAAAATTAGATCAGAAGCTTAGGTTTACTTACTTAACTATATCTTTCCATGCATTATGAAAACATACTATTCTGGATATTCTTTAAAATCATTAATAATAAATGGCAAGAACAGCCATCTGACTTAACACAAATACAGATAAAGTACATGTACTACAAAGAGATTCCATAAAGCAAAGCACTTTGTGTGTAAAACCTTTAAATGTTTCATCAGACTACAATATCAACAAATGAAAATATTTTAAACAAGAAATGGTACATTTATATAGCCAGTATTAGCAAAATATCTATTATCTATCATCTATTATTATGTAGGGCTGCTTGACCACATCACCAAGGATAAGATGAGCCGATTCTGTTCCAACTAGACAGGATTCCATCCTCAGCATGAAATGTAGATCACAAAATTTGCTATTGTGTATCATCAACTAATACTTAAAAGGATACATTTGGTATTTTTCAAGTCAAAGCTATTTCTTCAAAAACACAATACATATGCATTTTCCACACAAAATTGATCTAAAGTAAGACATTTTCCATAAATTTTGAAAAAATACATAGCAAGTCCTGGCATTTTACACTGAATCTTATTGGGCACAAGGCATAAAAATACAAACTTAACGGAATTTGTCCGTTCTTCACGTGAAAAAAGTTGTTAAGTACTGAACCATGTCTTGTGATTACACACATTATAAAATTGCATATACAGGTCATTCTGAAAAAGAAAATTATATTAACATTATTTTCTGCTGGAGCCACATGCTCCAACAAGGTTTATTGCCAAACTAGACATTAAGCCCGATACAAAAACGGGCACTAGAACATTAGTAGGAACAGTCTATATTAAATTACCTCACTCTGTTTGTTGTCTTAATTTTTTTTTTGTCAAAAATATTTTTGCAAAAAGCCCAAAGTAAAATAATAACGAAAATAAAATACAAATGTATATGACAATGCAGTAAGTATGATTAATATTGCCTTAGTGTAAAACTTTGTAACAATCTGTAATACACAATATCTGAAGAAGATATTTAGGAAAAATTTTCTTTTTTTTTTTTACCACCTCATTTTCATTATAGACAACATTTCTTGTAAATATTCTGTCCGAGTTTGGCAACAGTTTGCCTTGTTCAGGACCATCTACAACCTTGACAACAACATCTGGAAAACTTCTAACTCTTGATAATGCAACATATAACTGACCGTGGCTGAATAATGGTTGTGGCAAGTACATGCCAACTTTTTCTAAGGTTTGCTCTTCCGAGTTTTTGCCTTTTAGTGTTTTTCTGACGGTCATTTTATTTTTCTTCAATCTATCCATTTGCTCGTATTTTTCTTTGTCTTTCAGCCTTTCTTTTGTTGATGTTTACTTGTTGAGCTGACAGTTCTTCCAGGTGATGTTGCTTACATAGGATTTGATTGTCTTTGTCTTTTGGCCTACGCGACGTGTCCATTTCTTTAAGGTCACATGTTAGTACATACGTCCATAATATTTTCTCTTACAGTAAAACTGGCTTGTATGTGGCTGTAATATGCGTCACTGTATTGTGTGCCTTTAACTTTCTCTCGCAGTAATACTAGTTTGTATTTCCCAGCAACAGATTTTATGTACATGATCGCGACTACCTAATCAGCACTCTCCCCAGCAATGATGTCCTTTATTTGCTTATCATGTGCGGCCTGGCTAGGCCATTCACTGTGTGCCCAGCTTCAAGTGTGTGTGCATCCACTGTGTCGTGCGCATAGGCAGGGCACGGTGCGATGCGCGGCCCCACACATGCGCACATCACCAGAAGACACACACACACAAGACTGACAAGACTGGCTATGTATTTTTTCTATACATACAGACATACATACATACAGACATACATACATACAAAAGGCAAAGCCCTCACTGACTCACTCACTCACTGACTCATCACTAATTCTCCAAGTTCCCGTGTAGGTAGAAGGCTGAAATTTGGCAGGCTCATTCCTTACAGCTTACTTACAAAAGTTAAGCAGGTTTCATTTCGAAATTCTACACGCCACGGTCATAACGGTCGACAACGTCCGCCATGTTGAACTTTCTTATTTATGGCCCCATCTTCACGAAATTTGGTAGGCGGCTTCCCTGCGCTAACCAAAACCGATATACGATACTTATTTCGGTGGTAGGACGCCATTGTCGGCCGCCATATTGAATTTTCCAACGTCACCAATTTTCAAACTTCCCATGTAGGTAGAAGGCTGAAATTTGCAAGGCTCATTCCTTACAGCTTACTTACAAAAGTTAAGCAGGTTTCATTTCGAAATTCTACGCGTAATGGTCATAACGGTCAACAACGTCCGCCATGTTGAACTTTATTTATGGCCCCATCTTCTCGAAATTTGATTCCACTAACTGAAACCAATGTACGTACTTATTTCGGTAGTATGATGCCACTGTCGGCCGCCATATTGAACTTTTCAACAGTCTTTGTTACTTATGGTCCCATCTTCAAGAAATTCTATCGATCAAAGAACTGTCACTTACCGAGTGGTTTCCATGCCCAGAGATACCACCTACCTTTTCCATTCTCTTTGTTACATATTGCACGGCCATATCAGGCTCACTCTTGATATCCGGAGGAACATTCTGTCTTATGTATTGAATGACTGGGACAGGTTCAAGGTGTGGACTGATGACGGTACAGGAGATAATTATACTACACAGGAGCACTAGAAGAGTGAAATGCTTAAGCCCTTCACCTATGGTTCTGCATGTGAGTTGATGGCTGCCACTGAATTGTTCGGTTGTCGCATTCAAGTGTACCGAAATGGCCAAATATTTTACACCTTTGGACAACCGCCAATGCCTCTTAAACATCTTAGATTCACAGGTGACGATTTCAGTAGTGGACACTTTGATGTTTAAACTCTCAAAAGTTGGATGTGATTTTATCGATGAAACCGGTTGTGTGCTTACAACGCTTGACAGATGCCAAATGTCACTTCAACACAACAAATCCTACAAATACTGTTGTAATTGAAACAAACCTTGAAACTCAAATCGATTATGACAGCAGCAATCCAAGCTGTGAGATTTGAGACAAGATTACTGTTCACATGGCCAACTGTAAGTTACATGCTCAAGAGTAAGCTCAGCGCACAGCTTGGTCATGTTACAACCAGAGGGCCGAACTGACAACATGGTATACAAAGAGATCCTTAACAAATAATTATTGGCATATTGTCCCAAAGTTTAAAAAGGTTTAATATTCTTCTTAATAAAACTTTGAATGCAGTACTTCACCGCTGCGAAGCACAGGACGGACGGACAGAGACAGGCAGACAGATACACACACAGTGGAACCTCGGTTTGCGAGCATAATTGGTTCCGGAAACGTGCTCGCAGTCCAAAGCATTCATGTATCAAAGTGAAATTCCCCATAAGAAATAATGGAAACTGAGATGATTCATTCCACAATCCAAAACTATTCATATAAAAATGATTAATACAAAATGTCAAGTAAAAATACATAAATTAACGCGCACTTTACCTTTGAAAAGAATCATGGCTGGTGTGAGCGAGTTTCTGAACTCTTGTGGGATTCCACCAAACGGGACGACACGCAGAAGACCATCCCAAAGCAATCGCAGTCTCCCAGTGCTGTAGCAGTTCGCCGTAAAAGCAAATCCGAAAAGATAACGGACATGCTATAAGCGCCTGCCATCAACGGGTGATGCAAGGAACATTATAAATGCACAGGGCACAGTACACAGTATACGACCCTGCCTGACTTCTGTGTCTGTGTATAGGAGTGGCAGATCCCGCTACAATAAATAACTGCGCTGTTGCCGTTTCAAGCTGAATAAAGTTGGTGGTGCAAAACAGGGACTCCCACGTCACAGCACACACACAATGCTGTTGTAAACAGTATACGCTCGTACGGATGTTGACTATATGAGTGAGACACACCAACTCGTACAGAGAATAGGAGACGATTGCCAACAATTCCGCAGCAAGCAAGCGAGAGAGAGAGAGAGAGAGAGAGAAAAACCATCAGCTCAGTTGTGATTACATGACGCTCAGCAGACAAAGTGTATACATACTACTCGTATTGCAAGATGTCGCTTGTTTATCAAGTCAGAGTTTATTAAAAATTTGCCTTGCAAAACACTTGTAAACCAACTTACTTGCATATTATATATATACGGAACGTACGGAAAGTATTCAGACCCCTCTTTGTTATATTGCAGCCATTTGCTAAAATCATTTACATTAATTTTTTTCCTCATTAATGTACACACAGCACCCCATATTGACAGACAAAAAAAAGAATTTTTGAAATTGTTGCAGATTTATTAAAAAAAAAAAACTGAAATATCACATGGTCCTAAGTATTCAGACCCTTTGCTCAGTATTTAGTAGAAGAGTAGTAGAGTTCCTTTTGAGCTAATACAGCCATGAGTGTTCTTGATAAAGATGCAACAAGTTTTGCACACCTGGATTTGGGGATCCTCTGCCATTCCTCCTTGCAGATCCTCTCCAGTTCTGTCAGGTTGGATGGTAAACGTTGGTGGACAGCCATTTTTAGGTCTCTACAGGGATACTCAATTGGGTTTAAGTCAGGGCTCTGGCTGGGCCATTCAAGAACAGTCACAGAGTTGTTGTGAAGCCACTCCTTCGTTATTTTAGCTGTGTGCTTAGGGTCATTGTCTTGTTGGAAGGTAAACCTTCGGCCCAGTCTGAGGTCCTTAGCACTCTGGAGAAGGTTTTTGTCCAGGATATCCATGTACTTGGCTGCATTCATCTTTCCCTCGATTGCAACCAGTCGTCCTGTCCCTGCAGCTGAAAAACACCCCCACAGCATGATGCTGCCACCGCTGTGCTTCACTGTTGGGACTGCACTGGACAAGTGATGAGCAGTGCCTGGTTGTCTCCACACATACCGCTTAGAATTAAGGCCAAAAAGTTTCATCTTGGTCTCATCAGACCAGAGAATCTTATTTCTCACAATCTCAGAGTCCTTCAGGTGTCTTTTAGCAAACTCCATGCTGGCTGTCATATGTCTTGCACGGAGGAGAGGCTTCCAACAGGCCACCCTGCCATAAAGCCCTGACTGGTGGAGGGCTGCAGTGATGGTTGACTTTTTACAACTTTCTCCCATCTCCTGACTGCATCTCTGGAGCTCAGCCAAAGTGATCTTTGGGTCTTTACCTCTCTCACCAAAGCTCTTCTCCCACCGGTAGCTCAGCTTGGCTGGACGGCCAGCTCTAGGAAGGGTTCTGGTCGTCACAAACGTCTTCCATTTAAGGATTATGGAGGCCACTGTGCTCTTGGGAACCTTAAGTGTAGCAGAATTTTTTTTGTAACCTTGGCCAGATCTGTGCCTTGCCACAATTCTGTCTCTGAGCTCTTCAGGCAGTTCATTTGACCTCATGATTCTCATTTGCTCTGACATGCATTGTAAGCTGTAAGGTCTTATATAGACAGGTGTGTGGCTTTCCTAATAAAGTCCAATCAGTATAATCAAACACAGATGGACTCAAATGAAGGTGATCTCAAGGATGATCAGAAGAAATGGAAAGCACCCGCGTTAAATAAATATGAGTGTCACAGCAAAGGGTCTGAATACTTAGGACCATGTAATATTTCAGTTTTTCTTTAATAAATCTGCATCAATTTCAAAAAGTCTTTTTTTGTCTATCAATATGGGGTGCTATGTGTACATTAATGAGGAAAAAAATTTAAATGATTTTGGCAAATAGCTGCAATATAACAGAGTGAAAAATTGAAGGGGGTCTGAATACTTTCCGTACCCACTGTGTGTTATAGTCATATGTATAATAATTTACTCTAGTTTCAGCAAAAAAAGATAACAGTGGTATGTCTTTCATTTCCTAGGAACATCAGAGTACTGGGGTGTTTTTCAAACAAAGATTTTTAGTGAAGCAGTATTTAGTTGTATGAAATTAAATCAACTGGCTGTGGAAAAATACGAGTTCCCTTGTAATTTTGCTGATTTGAATGCATGTAACTGCTCAATACTGATTACTTGCAACACCAAATTGGTTGGATTAGCTTAAGCCTTGATTTTCATAGACAGGTGTGTCCAATCATGAGAAAAGGTATTTAAGGTGGTCAATTGCAAGTTGCGTTTCCCTTTGACTCTCATCTGAAGAGTGACAGCATGGGATCCTCAAAGCAACTCTCAAACGATCTGAAAACAAAGACTGTTCAGTATCATGGTTTAGGGGAAGGCTACAAAATGCTCTCTCAGAGGTTTCAACTGTAAGGAATGTAATCAGGAAATGGAATACCACAGGCACAGTTGCTGTTAAACCAAGCTCTGGCAGGACAAGAAAAATACAGGAGCGGCATATGCGCAGGATTGTGAGAATGGTTACAAACAACCCACAGATCACCTCCAAAGACCTGCAAGAACATCTTGCTGCAGATGGTTTATCTGTACATCGTCCTACAATTCAGCGCAATTTGCACAAAAAACATCTGTATGTCAGGGTGATGAGAAAGAAGCCCTTTCTGCACTCGCGCCACAAACTGAGTCACTTGTTGCATGGAAATGCTCATTTAGACAAGTCAGATTTATTTTAGATTTATTTTAGCTTTGATGAGACAAAAATTGAGTTATTTGGTCATAACAAAATGTGCTTTGCATAGAGAAAGAACACCACATTCAAGAAAAACACCTGCTACCTACTGTCAAATTTGGTGGAGGTTCCATCATGCTGTGGGGCAGTGTGGCTAGTTCAGGAACTGGGGCCCTTGTTAAACCCGATGGGTCAGGGTGAATTCAACCCAATATCAACATATTCTTCAGGATAATGTTCAAGTATCATTCACAAATTTGAAGTTACACAAGGGTTGGATATTCCAACAAAACACAGTTTGAAATCTACAAAAGTATTCATGCAGAGGGAGAAGTACAATGTTCTGGAATGGCCGTCACAGTCCCCTGACTTGAATATCATCAAAAATCCATGGGATGATTTGAAGCAGGCTGTCCATGCTCGGCGGCCATCAAATTTAACTGAACTGGAGAGATTTTGTATGGAAGAATGGTCAAAAATACCTCCATCCAGAATTCAGACACTCATCAAAGGCTATATAGGTGGTATCTAGAGGCTGTTATATTTGCAAAAGGAGGCTCAACTAAGTACTGATGTAATATCTCTGTTGGGGTCCCCAAATTTATGCACCCGTCTAATTTTGTTATGATGCATATTGCATATTTTCTGTTAATCCAATAAACTTAATGTCACTGCTGAAATACTACTGTTTCCATAAGGCATGTCATATATTAAAAGGAAGATGCTACTTTGAAAGCTCAGCCAATGATAAACAAAAATCCAAAGAATTAAGAGGATTTTTCATACGACTGTAGATACAGACAGACAGACAGACAAGCCCATGCCGGTTCTAGAAACTATTGAAATCAGGAAAAAAAAATTGAAATGTCAGGTAATTGAAAGGAACTACTCTCTCTCCCAAGATGTTTAGTTTTGCCGACGTGCTCACATCGCTTGTGCATTAGTGGCTAAGCAAACGTCTTTCTACAGAGGTTTTGTTTTGCCGTTGTGCTGGCCTTACTTGCGTATCCTTGGAAAAATATCATTTTTGGGTGGAGTATTCCTTTAAGTCCTACTGACACCATTGACGCACAACAAATGAATTACTAAAATCTTTTACTACACATTCAATTTTTAAGGTGTGAAGGTTTAAACACAATAAAACACGCCTGGTCAATAAGAACTTCCCAATTGTATATTTTCTCCAATGATAGGAACTGAACCTGCACTGGACAGTATCCTCATCAGTATCCCATAAGCTCAGAAGAATACTTGTTGGTACACATCTGGTGTTGTCTTCTTTATAACAAAGTAAAACATAGCATCAACACTAAATAAAACACCAGCACATGCAATGTCAGAATGGACAAATGTAATTTTGCATGGATTTATATTGCTTAACATGTTAGCTTTGAAGGCAGTGCATGGAGATTGACATTCAATTCACAACTTAATTTTACGGATCATTGGATTGCATTGGCGGAGGCACAATTCAAAATAATGAAAAACAAATTTAGCCAAACTGAAAACTGCAGATTCCACTTTCCCACTGGCAGTTCTTAAAGTAAGAAAACAAGAATGAAATTTTGATTTTTAAATTACATTTTTTTTTACAACTGCGCCATCCTTACAATGGTGGTAGATGGCTATTATACAGATTTATCTCTTTAAAAAAAAAAAAGGGCAAGACCATTGAGTTTAAAAAGATGATTAAAGTTAACAGTAATGTTTATAACTACTATCAGAATGAAGCAAAAGAGCCAACAAAATTTGGTTACAGATTGCAAAGTTGTATATGGTCTACAATTCTCAAGAATGCGGATCTAAATTAATGCTTGGAAATAGTACAGCCAAGAGTGTCTTTATCGATATTACAAGTTGTGATAAACTGTCAGAAAATAAAAATTGAAGGACAAGCATTTTAAGTTTGAATTTTGTTACACCACTTATGTCACCTGTAGTAAATAAACAAATCACACAGATAAAGCTATAAGCTGGGAATGTTATTTCTGTCCCTTATATAGTCGAAATAGCATAAAATGTAATACATAGAAATAGTAGTGTTACTTTCTATGGTACATGTTGCATAGCTACGCTTGTACAAGTTGGCCAACATTCTGAGCTGGAATTTCTTCTGAGAGAGTCATTGCAACAGCTTTATAATCTGGATTTGACTTAGTTCCAACACTATAGCTGAAATTCAATTTAATGTTTACCTGTCAGTGGGCACCCTTTCAAATGTAAGCAGTTTCTAATTCCTTGCTTTACCACACAGATCCTCTTATGGTAGCTTTTAACCAAACAAAGGACGGAGTGTTTTTTCATTCCTGAAACACCGCGCTAGTATAATGTATGGGTATTGATAAGAAATTAACCCACAAACTCAATTTAAGCAGCCATTTAAAGAATTATAAACCAATTAAATGACAAACCAAAGAATTCCAGACACTATAACAAGTAAAACAATACCTTAACTGACTTTCCTGCTTTACATTTTTTGTTAAGTGCTGTACATGTTTGGCACTTCCAATGTTACATGTATGCCTTTACAAGCACTTCTCTCTTTCAGTGTTGTCAAATTTTAAAGACTTTACTGTTTCAATTAATTAGTATTGTTAATTTCAGAATAGAGTGGTGAGAACTGGACTTTAATCTTAAATTACACTACACAGCAATTTTTTTGAAAAGTCTTGCTTCCTGAAAAGTTTTTGCCGATTGTGACAGGGTACTGGATATGCACAGATATAGTTTTGGTTTTACTGCATCACGTAGTTACTCTGAGAAATAAACATTTATATATTTACTGACAATAACGTATTTAGTCATGTTAATGTTTCGCTTAAGCTATTAAAACTCGACAGAATTAAAAAAGTGTTTGCTCCCAATTTTCTTTTGTAGTCAATGTCTGGTGCATCACGTTGCAGTGTCCAACAGTAGTCAGCAAGCATTGACGGATTTCAGTTGCCCTGGTATCGTTTCTCCATCGTAGCAATGTCCTGGTGAACCCTTTCACCGTGTTCGTCACCGAAAGCACCGAGATTTGAGGGGAAGAAGTCCAAGTGTGAGTGGAGGAAATGAATCTTGAGTGACATGTTGCAAATCATTGTCTTGTATGCTTTGAGAAGTTGGTCTACCAGCTGAATGTAGTTTGGGACTCTAATTGCCCAGAAAATTGTCAACATCATCTCTGAAGGCTTTTCAGGCAATTTTTTCCGGCCCAATTAACAGATCTTCAAACTGCTTGTCACTCATAACATGTCTGATCTGGGGACCAACAAAAGTGCCCTCTTTGAACTTGGCGTCAGTTAATCTTAGGAACATCTGTCTTAAATAACGAAAACCTTCGCCTTCCTTGTTCAGTGCTTTCACGAAATTCTTTACGAGTCCCAGTTTTATGTGAAGAGGAGGCAAAAATATCTTTGCCGGGTCAACAAGCGATTAATCTGTCCTGGAACTAACTTTGTACAGAGTGGCCAGTTCTGTCGAGAATAGTGCAACTCTTTGTCGCGGCTGTCCCATTCACAGATGAAACAACAATACTTTGTATAGCCAAGCTGCAGTCCTAGTAACAGAGCAACGACTAAGATCTCCACAGATATTCCAGTTGTGTCTGCTTCAGCAACAGTTCTATATTCTCATACGTTTCTTGCATGTGTGCTGCATAGCCAACAGGTACTAAAGGATAAACGTTGCCATTGTGTAGCAGAACAGCTTTCAGGCTTAATATTGACGAATCCATGAAGAGACACCACTCCTCTTCCAGGTTGTGATCACAACCTAAGGCAGAACACAATCTTTCAATGTCACAACAGAAACAGAGACTGTCGACTTGTGCAAAAATTTGGTTATATCATGATGACGGCCTCGAAAACACAGAAATTTTCGAACCTGGTGACAGCAAAAACTATTCCTGCAGTCTCGAAACCAGCAGCTTGGCTTTTGCTTTTGACAGACCCAAATCTCTGATCAAATCGTTCAATTCGGACTGTGTTATCAGATGTGGATCGCCTGATGAGCACGGTTCAAAATCCGGGTCAATGTCACTGTCAATACCCTGCATTGCAGTTTCTTCATCTGGTTCGTCTAAGGTCCAATCCTCTGGTGGTGTAGGAATTGGAAGACTGTCGTCATGTGGCATGGATCTCATTGCTGAAGGCAGATTAGGATATTCAATTGACTTCTTGTTTTTGGCAGAGAAACCAGACACATTAGTCAAACAGAAGTAACATGGTATTTCTGTTCTCGCCATATCATCAGAACAGCAAACTACATCGTCTTTCAAGTGCCTCTGAGCCAGGCTAACAGACTGACAGCACGTGTCGCACAGCCAATGTGAGGCACCCATTCTTTGTCTTGATCACTAATTTTGCAGCCGAAATACAGATGATAATCTTTCTTCACAAGAGCAGTCATCCAACGTCTCTGAGGCGCAAGTGTATATTTGCCACAGATATAGCAGAATGTATTGCGGCTGTCACTACATTGATAAGACATATTGCCGACAACAAAACGTCTATAGCATCAAGCTTACTTACTGTTCTATTGCTACAGATACTATATTTTACTATACTGATACTATACATACACACTATATTAACCAAATGAGCAGGATTGGTGTATGCAAGTCACCTTTATAGCATGCAGAGACAGCATTGTGCTCATTCAGACCTGCCCAGGCATGCCCAGGATGTCAACTTCCACAGAATAGCTTCCAACATGTCCTGATTCCATCCCTGGACATGCCCAGGCTGCACAAACCGTTGTTAAGTCGCGTACAGGAGCGAAAATGTTTGGATATAAATATAAGAAAAAAATCATGACAAAACTGAAAACGGTATGTGATGGGTAAATGTTGATGCGATATTTGTGATCAGCACCCAAAAATCTATAACAAACACCCAACACTGTTCAAGAAGCAAAAACTTTGTTGTGCAGTGTTATGCTCTTTAGGCCTTTTTAGTTACTATCTCCAGTCTAATTACCTCCATTACCTCACAAATATTTGACTAATTCAGTTTGTTTAGGCTAAAAATTCAGCAATCACTTGTTTTTACTCACAGCTACAATTTTTTTGCAAAATGAGGTCTGTTTGCTACAAAAGCATCTTTTCTTAAGTTCAGTAACTAGATATGCTCCGTTTACCAGACATTCAAGTCACTTAAGGCTAGAGTTAGATAGAGTACAATTTATTCCACATCGGTGTTTATAAGGAAAAAAACAGTGGCTATACCATTTAATAAAATTATGGTGATAATTCTGTTAATTTTGTCTGCCAGTTGGGTTCTGTGAGTGCTGCAAGGGGGTGCAGAAGGGACTGGCAAGGTCTACTTGGTCAGGATCTAGCATCAACTGGAAATACTTCCGAGCCACAGTTTCAGGATATTGGATATACCTCCAGGGATTACATTAAAGGATTTGCCTGCCTCAACTCCAGGAACCAGAGAGAGTCAGGAGGAGGAGAACGCTTGCTGGGAGGAGTCGATGGGCTGAAGAGAGGCAGAGAGAAAAAAAGTGAGTAAGACAGAGTTACAGTATTCAGATCAGGGCATATGTACTAGTACAGTATGTTGTCGCACCAGTCACATGATGAAAACGCTCTTTATCCTGGTAAGCAACCCTCCAGGCAGACATGGCCATTGTTCCGTAACTGAGGCTCCTTTACAATGCAGGTATAATGTGCCTCATCTGCGACTCCATGAGCACCCGTTCATTTGACACAAAGTCAAATCAGTGGTACCCAAGGATTCTCCTAAGAGACACAGTACCAAAAGAGTCCAGTCTTTGTCTCAGGTCACTAGATTGCATCCATGTCTCACAAAAATAAAACAGGAAGCACCAGGACTCTAAAAACTTGGACCACCATTCTTTTGCAAAGATATCAGGAATGCCATACAACCCTTTTCCAGTGACCTCATGACCATGTTAGTCTCTCAATCTTTCTACCGACTTCATAGGAAGAGTCACCAGATACATGACTGTCGCTCCTGAAGTAAACCACTCAACAAGGTCATTCTCTCCATAGACACACTGCTGATGGCTATGCCCAAGAGGTCATTAAAGGCCTGAATATTGGTTTTTATCCAAAACACTCACAAGCCCAGTGACTCAAGACTCCTCACTCAGTCTCTCAAGAGCCCCGATCAGAGCCTCCATTCAATCAATGAAGATCACAGCATCGTCAGCAAAAAAATCAAGATCACTGAATCTTTAACTAATAGATGCTCCACAGCCACTGGACTCCACAAACCTGCCTAACACCCAGTTCATACAAACATTGAACAGAGTAGGAACAAGACAACCCACTAACCCCCACCCCCGATGAACCCCAGAATCAACTGGGTAAAATGCAGAGGCTCTGTCTGTACTCTGCACCTCACTCACAGTAAAAGCGCACAGGCCAGCCATAATACCCAGCAACTCTGGGGAGATACTGCAAAGTCTCAGGAAGTCCCACAGAGCAGCTCAATCAACTGAGTCAAACAGCCCTGGAGGACATCTATAGCACATGCTGCCTCAGGAAAGACACCAACATCTGCAGGGATTCCACCCACCCAGGCCACAGTCTATGCTAGACCCATTTGTATAGTAATATGTAAATGCCTATATTGAAGTCTAAGTGTTAGTTGTTTAATCATGCTTTTGTGTACAATAAGTAGGTACTCCATTAGTCCTGCTTCTGGTTTTAATTCTGTACATGGCATTGGGTCAGATTGCTGTTGAGGAGGACATGGAGGAAAAGCTTTTTGAACATTTCAGTTGGATATACTGTACTTACATAGGTTTACAATAAAGGAAATGGCATTTTTGGAAATACATTAGGTCAAGTTTAATACATTTATTGTGTTATTTAATTTGCCTATGTTTTATAATAAAGTTTTTTTTAAAAATCACAGAAGAATTTAAGAGTAGTTTAATGCGTTAGAATTATTCGGTTCTGCTCAAAGTGGCATTCAACAGGGAGTCACCACTATAGTCTATTTGAACTTCTCCCATCTGGCAAATGCTTCAGAGCCTTTCCTGAATGGATCTTGAGGCTCAGAGACAGTTTTATCCTGACAACAACAACATTTATTTATATAGCACATTTTCATACAAACAGTAGCTCAAAGTGCTTTACATATTAAAGAAAGAAAAATGAATTTATAAATATATAATGACACAATTATAAAACAAAATAAATCAACATTAACATCGAATAAGAGTAAGGTTCAATGGCCAGGGGACAGAAAAAAAAAACTCCAGACGGCTGGAGAAAAAATAAAATCTGTAGGGATTCCAGACCATGAGACCGCCCAGTCCCCTCTGGGCATTCTACCTAACATAAATGAAACAGTCCTCTTTGGATTTAGGGTTCTCACGGAAGGACTTGATGATGATGGTCACGTAGACTTCTGCCTTTTAATCCATCCATCATTGTTGGAGCATCATGAAGCTTTGAGTAGGTGGTGGCGCAGGCCACCACCACAAAGAAACCGGAAAAAGAAACAAAAAAGAGAGTAGGGGTCAGTAGCGATTTTAGAGCCATCATGAATAGTTATTTTGAGGAATTGAACATATAGAGTATCAGGATTAAGTTAAATTAAGATTAAAATGAAGTTATAAAAAGGCCATGTTAAAGTAATGTGTTTTCAGCAGTGTTTTAAAGTGCTCTACTGTATCAGCCTGGCGAATTCCTATTGGCAGGCTATTCCAGATTTTAGGTGCATAGCAGCAGAAGGCCGCCTCACCACTTCTTTTAAGTTTTGTTCTTGGAATTCTAAGGAGACACTCATTTGAGGATCTGAGGTTACGATTTGGAATATAAGGTGTCAGACATTCCGATATATAAGATGGGGCTAGATTATTTAAGGCTTTATAAACCATAAGCAGAATTTTAAAGTCAATCCTGAATGACACAGGTAACCAGTGTAGTGACATAAAACTGGAGAAATGTGTTCGATTTTCTTTTCCTAGTTAGGATTCTAGCAGCTGCATTCTGCACTAGTTGCAAACGATTTATATCTTTTTTGGGTAGTCCTGAGAGGAGTGCATTACAGTAATCTAGTCGACTGAAAACAAACGCGTGAACTAATTTCTCAGCATCTTTCAGTGATATAAGAGGTCTAACTTTACTTATGTTTCTTAAGTGAAAAAATGCTGTCCTAATGATCTGATTAATATGTGATTTAAAATTCAGATTACAGTCAACAATCACCCCTAAGCTTTTTACCTCCGTCTTGACTTTTAATCCTAATGTATCCAGTTTATTTCTAATAGCCTCATTGTATCCATTATTGCTGATCACTAAAATTTCAGTTTTCTTTATTTAACTTGAGAAAATTACTAATCATCCATTCTGAGATAAGTCAGACATTGTGTTAGTGAATCAAGAGAGTTGGTGTCATCAGGTGCTATTGATAAGTACAGCTGTGTGTCATCAGCATAGCTGTGGTAGCTCACGTTGTGCCCTGAGATAATCTGACCTAACGGAAGCATGTAGATTGAGAATAACAGCGGACCCAGGATAGAGCCTTGTGGAACACCATATCGGATATCATGTGTCTTCAAGTTGTAATTCCCACAACTAACAAAAAATTTTCTCCCTGTCAGGTAGGATTCAAACCAATTTAAGACTGCCAGAGAGGCCCACCCATTGACTAAGGCGATTTCTAAGAATGTTGTGATCAATGGTGTCAAATGCAGCACTCAGATCTAAGAGGATGAGAACAGATAAATGGCCTCTGTCTGCATTTACCCGCAAGTCATTTACTACTTTAACGAGTGCAGTTTTTTTTTCTATCAAAAATAGCATGTTTATTGAGGTGGTCATTTAGCTGCATAATGACTGCCTTCTCCAGAACTTTACTTAAGAAAGGCAGGTTAGAGATGGGTCTAAAATTTTCAAGAGCTGAGGGTCAAGATTATGTTTCTTAAGTAGGGGTTTAACTACAGCAGTCTTAAGACAGTCTGGGAAGACCCCCGTATCTAATGACGAATTTACTATGTCAAGAACATTATCAATTAGCACGCCTGATACTTCTTTGAAAAACCTTGTTGGTATCGGGTCAAGGACGCAGGTGGAGGGTTTTAATTGAGAGATTATTTTCTTTAAATCAGGTAAATCTATCCTAGTGAAAGAGTTTAATTTGTTTATAACAGGATGCTGGGGTTTAGGAGGATCCTTAGTGTTGGGGAGATATACTATGTTATTTCTAATATCATTAATTTTTTGATTGAAAAATACAGCGATAGCCTCACAGGTTTCACTGGAAGCACTTAGGAGGCATTCCTTTGAGCTACCTGGGTTTAGTAGGCGATCAATTGTAGAAAATAAGACTCTGGGATTACTAGCATTGTTATTTATAATCTTGGAGAAATAGCAGCGTCTCTCAAGACGGACAGTGTTATTGTATTCTGTTATTTTGACTTTTAATATTTCGTGGTGGATAGTAAGTTTAGTCTTCCTCCATTGACGCTCAGCTCTACGGCATGTTCTCTTTAAATCAGACACTCTTTGGGTCTTCCATGGTATAACAATGCTAGAAGATTTTTTCACTGTCTTTTCAGGTGCAACTATGTCAACAGCAGCTCTCACTTTAGTATTAAATCTTTCCACCTTACTATTTACATTACCCTCGCTATTATAGCTGGCACTATAAAACGGACTGATTGCTTAAAATGTTTGTAAGCCTTAAAGCTGCTGCCGAATCAAAGAAGCGTTTAACAATATGCTTCTCATGAGTGTTTATCATTATTTCTATATTAAAATGTAGAAGAAAATGGTCTGCACTTTGCACCATATGTATATGTACATTGTACCGGTGTTTTTTTATATTGTATATTGGTATTTATTGTGCTATTTTTTTTCCATTTTATGGGAAGTTTTTTTTTTTGGTGGAAGAGTTGCACATTGAATCTTACTGTCCTGTGCACAATGACAATGAAGGGATTCAATTCAATAAGGGTTGCAGGATGCAGGAGTCTACCCTGCTAGAAAGGCAATCAGCACCAGACACGGTGTCACAGATGTACATTCCGTATTTATAACAGCAACAGGATTACACTTTTTTTTTGTTTTTACAGTTGTCTAAATTTACAATCATGCTTATCCCATCTTTATAATTGGTTCAATTCTTCAACAGCAGATTTCACTGTGGTTTCTACAGGAGAAAGTAGGGTGGAATTACTCTTTATTGACTAACTAAATAGATTACAAATGCAAGCTTTCAAGGTAGCTAAGGCCCCTTCATCAGTCAAGGTGCATCTATGGCTAACATGGCACAACACTCTACTATTGTGGTTTCTACAAAGTAACTTTCCAAAATGCCATATATTTGTTGTTTTTATTTTGAATGACATATTTACCATACAGCCATGAATAGACTGAAAACACTGGTGACTTTGTTAAATGGTGCGACTCAAGCCACCTACACCTGCACACCAGCAAAACCAAGGAGCTGGTGGTAGATTTTGGGAGGCCCAGACCTCTCCCAGACCCCGTGATCATCAGAGATGACTGTGTGCACAGGGTACAGACCTATAAATACCTGGGAGTGCAGCTGGATTATAAACTGGACTGGACTGCCAATACTGATGCTCTGTGCAAGAGAGGACAAAGCCGACAATGCTTCCCTAAAAAGCTGGCATTCTTCAACATCTGCAATAAGATGCTGCAGATGTTCTATCAGACGGTTTTGGCAAGCACCCTCTTCTACGTGGTGGAGTGCTGGGGAGGCAGCATAAAGAAGAGGGACGCCTCACGCCAGGACAAACTGGTGAGTAAGGCAGGCTCCATTGTAGGCACGGAGCTGGATGGTTTGACATCTGTGGCGGAGCTACAGGCGCTGAGCAAACTCCTGTCAATCATGGAGAATCCACTGAACAGTACAGTCACATCTCCAGACAGAGGAGCAGCTTCAGCGACAGACTGCTGTCACTGTCCTGCTCCATTGACAGACTGAGGAGACTGTTCCTCCCCCATGCTATGCGTCTCTTCAGTTCCACCCGAGGTGTTAAACGTTAACACTATACAAGATTATAGACTGATAAACCTGCCTCTCACTCTCTACTTGCATTTTTTAAACTTGCATTGCGTTTTTATCACTCTTTAATTAATATTGTTTTTATCAGTATGCTGCTGCTGGAGTATGTGAATTTCCCCTTGGGGATTAATAAAATATCTATCTATAACAAATTTTAGCTAGGTTTTCCCTTATTGGTAATTGAAAGTTAGTGTGTCTGTGCGTTAACGTACCCCACAAGGAACTAGCACATCATTTGGGTTTAGTTCTCTTGCAGCAGTGCTGCCAGAAAAGTTCTCAGCTTCCTGCAGCCTTGTATCTGAGCAAGTAGGTTCAAGACATTAATAAATAAACTCACGCTGAAAAATTACTACTATATATGAAAAGTAGATTTAAAGAAAGACACTAAATAAAGGTACAGTGCACTTGGATCCAGGTTTGTTACCGTAACTATACACAACAAATGGGCCAGAAGTATATCATCCAGTAGTTTCATAGATTTTCATAGTAGTTTGCATTTAACAATAAATGCAATTAGGATAATAAATATTAAAAATGTTATATTAACTGCTATGTATCATAATACACTTTTCCATGTAGGTTCTACTGAGTAAATTACAACCATCCAATTTCCAAAAAGCTTTACCCAGTTCAGAGTTCTGGGGAGCTGATACCTACCCCAAAAGCATTGGGCTTTCTCCTGTACTAAACACATGGAGTGAGTCTACAATAACTAATTATTTGACCCTCTGCCATGTACACAATGCTGTATGTATAAGCATCTGTTCCCTTTGATGAAGAACTGGTTTAAATATGTTGGAAAATAAAGGGGTAGAAATAGTCTGACATGGACATCTTTGGGATATCAAAAGAATAAAATGGCTAAAAAAATCCCAAACAAACAGAGGCTCAATGTGCCAACTCAACACACATTTATCCAATAGGAATTTTGGACTGAAGCTTTAACCACTGCACATCTCAGATTTCAATGGTCGGTTTTTGAATGGTCTTTCTATATTTGCATAATTACAATTTTTTTGTACTAAACAATACTTATTTGATTCAAGTGTTGCATATACTGTTAGATGGTATATTTTATTTTTATTATTTGCTGATGCTGACAATACCATAGCAGTTAATTTTTCATTCATAATTGTATGCATAATTTTTATATAAGCCTAATACGCATCAAACTATAGCAACATTTCACATGATTCAATTAATCAATAAGCTATACACAATTAAAACTTTACTAATGTTCTGCTTCTGGATAACATGTCCCCTACTGCTAAACTGCTTCTCTACAAGTTCCCGTTAGGCATTAGTGTATCCTTGCATGACAAGTTTCATTCATGTTATCTTGATCTGCTCTCTGAAAATCTTTTGAAAACTATACTAAGCCTTATTAGGCAGCATGGGACCCAGGGACAAGAACCACAGGTGAAATGTGTGGCAGTATTTCACCAGATCGTCAGCAACACCTTTGCTGAAAACTTTTCTTACGTTTTCCACAAAAGAGAAAATACACATACAAGAGCAATACATTTGTGAAATAACTTTATTCAAATTTCAAGAACAAGCTTCCATAGTTTTGATTTAGTTTAACGTTTCAAAATGCTCTAGCATATTTAGTGAAGTCTATCAGTTTGCCACAGTAGATTTTGCACTACATGAATGATTGTACATTTGTACAATATTTTACTGAAAAAAATAAAATTATATATATATATCTTTGTGTAATAAACTTCATCTTGAGAGGTGTTCAAAATTGTGACAATAAGATCTAAACTAAGGTATGCAATTGCACTTCTATAATCATACTTAATTCTCATTATTACCAACATGTGCAAAACAAAATTGCAGCAATGCTACAGCAAATCAAAACAATGCTTAAATCTGTCAATCACTTCTCCAAAAAAAAAAAAAAAAAGCTTTAATTAGGAGAGGAGAAAAAAAAAATTACTGGGCCCATTAAAATTACCTTTTTCAGAGCACAAACATCGCTAAGTGTTTTAGTCATGGCCATCACTATTTTGCTCATGTTTGTTACAGAAAATGTATTTGACATAAAAAATTCATACAGCTACCTTGAAATCCGCTTCTTTAGGAAAACAGAAGACTCAAATGAAAATGCAAAAATTATTTCTTTCCAGCTTCCCTAAGAGGCCAAGACAATCTATGTTCTCCACCAATGTGTTTTCCACTTGTTTTTAGTCAAAACATTACAAAATGTTGTTGTGCAGTTTAGTATTTGTCCTTAGTTGAGGTCTGACGTTCTTATTTATAATGATGGGTGTGACACTACAATAACTGCCAACACAGCATTGCAACTTCTGGCAAAATACTCCCAAAAGATTATATTAGAGAAGGGGGTGTGGTATTCTGGGTAGTAGTGAAGTTTCATCCAAAGTATCTGCCCATAACAAGTGCCAAAGGTAACTGAGCATCTCTTGCATTATAATTTGACCATGTGCACCTCTTCCTTTATATCAAATATAAATAAATCCATAAAGAAAAATCTTAAATCAGAGTTGAACAGTAAAAAATAAATCTAGCGAATATTTACTAAAAAAAAAATTAAAAAAAAAAAAAAAATACAGCAATATTTAATTTGACCCATCCATCCATTTTCAAGTCTAGAACAAGGTCACGTGAGGCCAGCACAAATCTGGCATCATAAGCACTATAAGGAAAATGAAAATTGACACACTAAAAGTAATAAAACAATTATCCAATACTAAATATCACATTAGTCCAATTTTAAAAAGGAAGCAATGCACTTTTAACACAATAAGCTACTTGCTATAAATACATAACACAAATCATATGCATTGTTAACAAGTCAGTAATGTCTCATTACAAAAACAGTTGAAGAAAGTAAAGTTCACCTCAACCTAGAGGTATATACTGCATAGTACTTTGACTGCACAAAGGGAATAATTGTTGCACAGTGAAAATCACTTGTGTCTGCACATACTTTACAAGTTTGGTCTCTACTTTATACAAATGTGCCGAAACAGACTTTAGTTTCCTCGGAGTCTAGAACGGAAATGGAATTTTAGGGAGGAAACAAAATGTATTGGCTAGAAAAACAAAAATGTTAATTAAAAACATACTTTTTTCAAGATGGAGCATACAACCAATTACAAACACATACAAAGAAACATAAGCTACAGTTCAATAAATTTAGAAAAGATGTGGCTTTATTTACGCACCTTATTTTCTAGCACACTTGAGAGTATATTTTGACAAACCGTCCACACACAGTGGTATACCACTACTTTTTAAAGACCAAGATGGCAAAACTTACTGGTATAAGCAAAGTTCTATACAAACTGTTAAAAAAAAAATATACCAGAACAAAACAAAAGCAAATTAAGGACTAGAAACAAAGCTCAAGCAATGCTCAAAAAATGATGCAGGCCTCAATTCATCTTATATGGCAGTACTGGATGAGATCTGACATACAAAATTTTTCTTATCTGCTTTAGAGCAGATTTCACCTTTATAAAGCTTAACAAAAAGGCTGGATCAGAAAAGCTGCACATCCACTGTAAATCAGTCCACCCTGAAAATGTGAAGTATCTCTGCATGAACATTGTTTTAGATGTACTGCAGTGCTACATAAAACAAAGAGATGTGATCAAAAAATTAAATCTTACTTAGGTTCAGATGGTAACATGCCATTACTGCCAGACCTGACCCAAACTGCACACTAATAGATTGTATCATCTAATGTGCATTTCTGTGGCGTGCTGCCTGTCTGGCAAGAGGATGGAAGAGAACAGCCATTACAACATAGTCACAGGAAGATGTCACTGTAGACAGATCAAAAAAATCTTCAATGACAGTGTACCTCTGCATCCCTGTGAGAAAAGACAGTAGCCATTACAACTGGTCTAGAATAGTGTACCAGAACCGAAACCATCAGTGACACAGAAACAATGGCAGCAATAATGGCAGTACAGGAGGAACAAGAAGAGATTCAAGGATGATAGACACAGAATGCCCATGCCCCTATTCAGAGACAAATAGATGCAGCCTCCATGCCACTTGATGGCAGTACACAGTTTTAAATTAAAATAAGAGGGCCTGGATGTTCCATTAATAAACAACAAGCAAAGTGACACTTTATAGTCCCCTTAAAGCAAAGTAAATTGCTGGGTTTCACACACACCCTTTAGAACCATCTCTGAGTATGCACTTGGCATAAAGTCTTGTTGCAATGCCTGACTAGCAGAAAGAAATAAAAAAAAAAATAAAAAAAATGAAGAGTGCCTGTAGTACTTTGGAGGTGGGTAAGCAGGCAACCAGCACATGACATGTAAAGCATTAACCCTCAGGGTAAATGCTAGAGAGCTAAATGGTTTTGCTTCGTTGCATTTTCCTTGGTAATATATCTTTTTTAATTTTATGTAGAGGGGCGGGTAGCTGTACCAGTATAGGTTAGGATTTAACCAAACACTGTAACTTGATAGCATTTAATCTATTTCTAATGGATAGCTTAAATTTTCTAAGACCAGATTTAGATCCAGACCTGTATTTTCTCATGAGATGAGCACCACTATAATTCTCTCCTGATTATTTGGTCAGAAAATACTTTATGATGGAACAGTTAACAGTCACTTTAAACAGACACTTTATCAAAACATTAAATCCCTATTTTAAGTGTTATGCTTGAGCCTCCAAATAAAAATAGTCAGCTTACAGCCTCTACCAATTACAGTTACAATAAAGATTTACCAATAATTTAGATAAGTAAAAATTCTTGACGTGTTAAAATGTACAATGATTAGATTATATGTATATGAAATATAAAATGGTTGTATTCTTTCAGTTAACATTTCCACTACCCAAAAATGATCTGCCGAGGATGAAACTGTTTTAAACACAACTAATAATCTACAATAAAATATATTCTAAGCCAGTGTTTTTGGTGTTGCAACCCACTTTTCCCCATGCAAGTGTCTTCATCAAAGAAGCTTGTTCAAACCGTTTTTTGTTACAGAATAACATTCTTGAACATAGCTAATCCATTGTTTCTTGCTAGGTCTGAAAATACTCATTTGAATGCTTGATCAACGGTTCCCAAACTTTAATGTACAATTCATTTTTGGGCAATTTTGTTGCAACTGACCGCTACAGTACTAAACTCCATTCATAAATAAACAGCAGCTAACCAGCGGTAAAACAGTTATTAAATAACAGAAATAATGGCGTGATTTGTTACACAGTAGCACAATTTGCCTTTGACCTTCATGTTTCCTGGACTTCCAGTACAAGCTATACCCATTTTGTTAAAGATGGATACATTTTTAAAAAGATCATTGGAACCTTCTACGTCTGGTAGTGACAAGGACAAAAACAAAAATTGATTGTACAACAATGAATATCTCAAATATGGGTTTACTCTTATTTCCAAATAAACCCCAGTGTGTATTTTGAGAAGTGTAGATCAAAAGAAAATATGAAACCGTCAAAGCTACTTCGTCATTTAACTACCAAACATCCAGACAAAAAAAAAGTCTGTGGAATTCTTTGAAAGAAAACTAAACTACCTCCACAAGGGGCAAGCCATTTTTACTTTAGCAAACACCACTAATGAAAAAGCATTACTAAGAAGTTATTGTGCTACACTTCGCATTGCAAAAGCCAGAGAGCCACATAATATTGCCGAAAATCTGATTTTACTGACAGCTGCTGATATGGTGCAAATAACAGTTGGTGAAAAAGATGCTAATAAGCTCAAAACAATACCTTTGCCCAATAATACGATCCAAAGAAGAAGGATGAATTAAATGGCTTAAGATATTCAAACATGTTCTTGAAACTATTAGGTGCAAGTACTGTATCTCTCATTATATGGAAGAATAGATATTTCCAGCTCTGCCGGTAACGGTCACAGCACGACACAATCTGGCTTGCACGTCTCGTCAGTGTTAAGCGTCAGTCCTACCAGGCAAACGTTGCAGTAGGCACGTCAACTGCACAAGTATGTTCAACATCATGATCAGCTAGAAAGTGATCAGCTGATGCTGGGACTTCATTTTTGTTTTCAATCCCTATCTCTAGATCACTTGCACCAACTCAGAGTACAGTACAGTAATAATACACAAAAACACCATCCACCGAGTATTTTGCTTAATTCTTTTGCCAGATGCTGTTACCATTTTCACCATGGTTTGCTCTTTATTACTCATGAGCACGCAGGGATCAGTTATTAATTGAATAAGTCTAATACTCCTCCAAGCAAACAGAGTGTACCTTTACTGTAAAAGCAAGTTATTTTGACGTTTACAGCTAATTATTGCCCAAATTGACATCCATCCTAGACCCCTAATGTCGACAGAAGTCGAATTCGCCCTTCAAATTGTTTATTTTATTTATTCTGTCACACACACCACCCCTCACCAAGCTTTTTAATTGCAACTCCCAGGGGGTCACATCCCAACCATAACACAAAAAATGTGCCTATCAAATAAGAGAAATTTGTAAAATCCTGAAAAAGAAAAAAAAAAATTTTTGGTTTAGCAAACAGTAATGGCTATCTTGGACAAAGAAAGCAACTTCAGTTGATTATATAAAAATGATTACAGCTATAATGAATAACTGTAGAACACCTATTGCTGGAGTCGCCAACAAACCTCCAAGGTACAGTAGCACAAACACTAGTATGGAGTCAACAGAGCCTTTTCCATGAATATTTCTGTAAATTGGCCAAGCCTATCATACATGCAAAGAAAGACACACAACTAACAGCCTCAACAGCCTGTTAAAAAAAAAACCAACACATTCTAAAACTACAAACCTGCTCACCAATCCAAGTGAAGTAACCAAGCTGTCTGGTGTTTACTGCAGGGTTGCTGGCACAACCATCTCTCTCTAAATCAGAGGGGACTGGGCGGTCTCTTGGTCTGGAACCCCTACAGATTTTATTTTTTTCTCCAGCCTTTGGAGTTTTTTTTTTTTCTGTCCACCCTGGCCATCGGACCTTACTCTTATTCTATGTTAATTAATGTTGACTTATGTTTATTTCTTATTGTGTCTTCTATTTTTCTATTCATTTTGTAAAGCACTTTGAGCTACATTTTTTGTATGAATATGTGCTATATAAATAAATGTTGATTGATTGATTGATTGATAAATCAATTAATACTGTGATCCCTCGCTATATCGCGCTTCGACTTTCGTGGCTTCACTCCATCGCGGATTTTATATGTAAGCATATCTAAACATATATCACAGATTTTTCGCTGGTTTGCGGATTTCTGTGGACAATGGGTCTTTCAATTTATGGTACATGCTTCCTCAGTTGGTTTGCCCAGTTGATTTCATACAAGGGACATTACTGGCTGAGAAGCTACCCAATCAGAGCAGGTATTATGTATTAAATAAAATTCCTCAATGATAAACGATATGCTTCTCATGTGGTGCTTCACATACTTAAAAGCCCAAACAGCACCTATTGATTTTTGATTGTTTCCTTTTCTCTCTCTCTGACATTATCTGCTCGTGACGGAGGGGATGTGAGCAGAGGGGCTAGAGGATACAGACGGACACTCCTCTAAAAAATGCTGAAAGACTACCTTCACATTGCGGCTGCTTTGTCGGGCAGTGCTTCGCATACTTAAAAGCGCCTATTGATTTTTGATTGTTTGCTTTTCTGTCTCTCTGCTTCTGACATGCACTCCTTTGAAGAGGAAGATACGTTTGCATTCTTTTAATTGTGAAACGGAACTGTTATCTCTGTCTTGTTATGGAGCACAGTTTAAACTTTTGAAAAAGAGACTGTTAGTCTGCAGTGTTTTAAAGTCCCTCTCTCTACAACCTCCTGTGTTTCTGTGCAAATCTGTATATTTGCCAATATAAAAATAATATAAATGTATGGTTTTTACTTCGCGGATTTTCACCTTCTGGAACGCAACCCCCGCGATTGAGGAGGGATCAGTGTACATGACAAAATGAAATACACCCTGATGGCACAGCTAGCACTGCTCCCAACTACTATCTGTACAAAGTATGTTGTCCCCTGGTCCGTCTACACTATCTCCTGGTACTCCGATTTCTTTAGACATCCTAAAAGACTTTTTTAAAATGCTAGCGAATCTGCCACAGAGAAAAGGCTGGAAAAAATTGATGAAATTTAATGCTTTCTAGGTGAAAACCAGTGATTTAAGTCACCTATGTTAACAAAAGAAGTAATGCACGTCATTGGACATCTGTTGCTTTGTATCTAGCTGTGCTTTATGTGCTTTCTCTCTCTTCTCTTATAACAAAAAAATCTTGGGAAGAGAGACGAGACGTGACTTTCTCATAGACACACTTTCATGTCCCACGAGGCAAGACTTTGTGCCAAGAGATTTAACCACGCCCGGTGCCGAAAATAAAAGACAAAGAGTAGATGACAAAGTAGAACATCGTAAAAGTATTCAAAATCTTTGGCGCGATACAAATGCAGAGCAGGTTAGAGATAACAGAAGTACGAAAATTCATAAGTCTCATGTTCAGATTTAAGCTTTAAGTCAGAGACTTGTAGATCGTCTAATTCGTGTTGCCATCAGGGAAAAGTAGTGTTTCTACCCATTGAAGAGGCGTATCCGTGAGAATTAAAAGATTTGTTGTTTGGTGAAAGTGAAATAGTGCGAGATCAAATTTCAAGCCCCGCGAGAAGACTTTGAGCAAAGAGATTTGGAAAAGTCCTGCCCACATCTAAAACATTTACAAAACACACACACGGTTCAATCATTTCTCATTTGTGTGAATGTTATTGTCAAACACAGTTTGTGTAGAGAGAAAGAAACGATATTCACTCACAGGCAGTTATACATTGCATTGTCACGATGTAATTCCAAACACGGAATCAAAATTCAATGTGATATTGACAAAAAGGTAAAAGTGAAAAGAGATCAAAAATATGGACATAGGCGATATGACAGGTGTAGATAGTGTTTGGCTTTAAACTTTAAGTTGGAGACTTGTAGATGGTCTAATTCGTGTTGCCATCAGGGAAAAGTAGTGTTTCTTCCCAATGAAGAGGCGTATCCGCGAGAATTAAAAGATTTGGTGTTTTGTGAAAGTGAAATCCACATACGCGAGCGGCAGAGACACGAAGTTGCTGGTGCGTAGAGCAAGCAGGGGGGTGGGGCAAGCGAAGCCCCCTAGTCCTTCTACAATTTTGTCTTTGCATTTGAAGTGCGAAGTTCATAAATAAATTAAACACAACATCAGAAATAGCATTCCTTTGACACAACTTTTACAATCACTACTTTTACTGAACACTGTCCAGTGCAAATACTACAGGTTTGAAAAATTAATAGGTCTTCCTATTATGTGAAAATAAGTAAACTGTACTAAATTTCCAAAATGATTAACCACAAGAATTCTGTAAATTCAGTGAGTGGCATAGTCTAAAGATAAAGGTCTGCATGATGGCAAAATGAATGTATATAGAAGGAACAAAGTGTATAGAGGACGTTGCTGCATCTGTAAAATGTTGAAGGCTGTGTCATGTCTTAGGTCAAGTTAATCACACATCTATTGAAAAATGAATTTCACATGCTGAAAGGTAGACTGCAGGCAAGAAACAAACTGAAATGGCTGCAGCAAAAAAAGAAAAACAAAACTTAGAAAAGCTTTTTCAAAGAACAAACTAGGATTGTGATGATTTTACCGTGGTTCTGATCTTATGCTTATTTGACCAAATACCTGTGTGAGCAATTAAAAAAAGGCAGTGAAATTCCCACAGCTTTACAGCATATGCAAAATTTACACAAAACCTCCCAGAAATAATAAACAGCAGCATTCTGCACTTTTGTCCAAAATTCATTTTTTCCTGTCAGAATTAAAGTACCCAAGTATAATGCAAAAATAGAAATAATGATTTATGGAGAATGCTGTATTTTTTGTTAAAAATGTAGAATTTTCACCAGCTAAGATATTCATTACTGTCAAAACATGAAAAATATTTTACAACATTAAAAACATTTAATGCAAAATAAATCCATAATGTATTTTCACACAGCAAACATGATCACACTACAGCGTTATTAAATATATTGCTTAAGCACCATCCCACCAGTTCATTTTTGAACACACTGGTACTAGGGACCAAAGAATAACCTCTGCAGCCTCAAGTACTAGACATGGACCAGCCTTGGATAGGGCACACTCATGTATAAACGGCCAGTCTGAAGTCTCCAATATGACCTAACCTGTATGTCTATTGACTACTGTATGTGGTGTGTTTGGGGGGGAAGAAGATGGGAGATTTTTCGAGATGCACTATCAGACATGGTAAAAAAGTACAAACTCTACACAGAGGACCCAATCCAGTGTATACCCCAAAGATACTGGGACTGTAGAGCAGAAACAAACCACTGCACATTAAAAATTTATTTTAAATAATGCTGCCCTGACAGGTAACAAGAAACAACAAACAGATATTGTGTTTTGAGGGAGGTGCATCCACCACCTGATCCGACATCGGTTCAAGCAACATACCTATTGGGAAAAGAAATATGGCATGATTTTTAATAATACTACGAATGACTAAATTAAAATCAATATTTTAACAGTTCTGGCCTTCTGAACTAAAGTAAACTAAAGTTTTAAAAGCTTTTGCATCAGTTATCACTTGTTAAGTACGCATTAAAACATCCATCCATCATCCAACCCGCTATATCCTAACACAGGGTCACGGGGGTCTCTGGAGCCAATCCCAGCCAACACAGGGCACAAGGCAGGAACAAATCCCGGGCAGGGCACCAGCCCACCGAAGGACACACACACCCAGCACATACCATTCTATATTTCACTTGTTTTGTATTTTTTTCCCACCTAACAAAAAAAAAAAAAAAATGCATTATCAACATGATAAAATGTTAAGTTATGAAACCTTTAATGAAAGTCAGTAGAGCATAATCCAAGAAAATCCTGTAACTAAAAACACTTACATAATGACAATCTATTTCATTTAATCATAATTTTTTCCCCACACCGAAAAAACTGCATAGTCAACATATACATTGATACCTTGTACTGTGACACGTGCAACACAACCCATGAATTGGATGTGCGAGCCACAGTAGCCACAATTTTGAGCTTCAACTACTTCTCAGGGTACGCACAAATGCAGACACTGCATTGGCTGACCGGAAATGCACAAGAGTGAGCACTATGGACAGGAAAAGCACAGTCATGCACACTGTACCACATAGCTCAGGTACTGCATATTTGGGGGACAGCATACAACATACAACATAGCAGACACACAAACTGCAGCTGTCAATCACAGCACATTTCTTGCACAAAAAACTACCAGAGTGACAGAACGAAATTACAGAAACCTCAGTGGACTGACAAAGGGGTGCAGCATTTTATGAGAGGTGCATTCACCACCTGAACCAATGGGTGTTTATATGACATATCTGATGAGAAAAGAAACATGGCATCGGCAACTGATAGAGACTTACATTGTGCAAGCTGGCTGATCGTATTCATTGCCCATGTAAGTCAGAACCACGGAAACCAAAAAGGTCCTGGACACCATTAGCTCACGGAAAAAGTGGAAGCACCCTGGACAAAGTGACCTGAGGCCTAGTGTATAAACAGTGTGTACGCACAAAAATGTTGCGCAGACCTGTTTCCACACTCACTTCGAGATGTATAAAAAATAAACTTGGCATAAAACCACAAACATTTTCACGGCAGCCTCGGGCCAAGCATAGACATTTCTGCTCGGTTTTACAAAGGGGCGGCACATATTGTCAAAGTAGTGCTACTGTTTCTAAGTGTTCTATCATTCTTTTCTAAATGTCTATCCATGACACAGCCTTTATCAAATATACCAAAATTAATTTCACTAGCCAACCCGCGGCGTACCATACGCCGCATAAGCAGGCCGTTTTTTTAATAAATTTTAAGCACAGGCAGAAAATTAACATTTGAAAAATCGGTAATGTAATAAATCGGCAAGAAAAGCAACATTGTAACAATGCACGGAACGAACCAACACACAATCGTCCGTGACTGAAAACCGGCGTATCGTCCTCGCGCCTTCTGCTGCCAGACGGAGGGGTGGGGGTTCACGGCGCGGAGAGTGGAACGGGAGGAGGAGAAGGACGTGTCTAGTCTGCTGATTTCTCGTTCAGTATGTACTGCCCGGTCATGTGCCCACCTCCAACTTGTCACTTGAGTCGTCGTCTTTACACAGTCCAGATGTACATGTGACTGACGTGGACTTTTCATTGCTCTGTGCGGTTTTGGCCGCTTTTCTATATATAATCCACCAAGACACCTGACCACGGTAGTAGCGAGGTGGGAGGGTGTGTACAAAGTGCAGGAGCATCTAAGAAGACGCATGTTTGTCGCGACGCAACCAGTGGGAGCGTCAGGGCCGATCCTGGGTAGACGGCCGTCTTTGTGCGAATGTGGTTTCGCCGCCCTACGTACCTATTTTCTATTATGATATGACGGATATTACTATTACATGTACTACTTCAAACAGGATTAAGACGGTGTTAGGGTTAGAGTCAGGATGTATAAATAAAATTTAATTTCAAACGATTAATTTTAAACCAAACCAGCCTAGATTAGAAAGCGGTTTATTTAATCGTTCTAGCGACAGGCAGCTCTGCACACAGTGACAGTCAATTCAGAGATCGCCGCAGCCCGCTGTCTTTGCCGCTTCTCTTGACTCGCAATCAAGTTGAGGAGCGTCGCGTCTCACATGAAATCTATCGCCTTCACGACGCAACTATTAAACATGCAAGTTGAACGTTGACTAAGGGACTACACACATTTAGAGAGCGTGTCGTAAACACAGTAAGCAATGGAACCGTTCAGACAGAGCATGCGATGAGCCGGCGACCATCAAAGGCTTATACGCCCGCTCGCGCGAGCAAATCGCTATGTATGTGGAGTCCCTAATAGGCATCAACGCATCGACTACAATACACGCCACACGCAACTTTGTCAAACTTTGCTCACTGCAAACGCCGCCGCTGCTATAGTCGTTGGCGCCATCAGACTTTAAAATTCAAAGGCGGACAGCTGCGGTCGCAGCGCCGCCGGCTGCTGCACGTCTCCTCAACGGCCGCCTTTGAGTTTGGCGCCACGCGCGAGCACGTTTTGCCCGTCGCCAGAATCGGCCCTGGGGAGCGTATGAGTCGGAATTCCACGGTTTGCAGCCCGAATGGGGCTCAACGGCTTACCCACGCCGGGTAGACACACGGTCAATGTCATGCATAATTATTTATTGAATGCTAAACACTTCTGGAAAGACACAGTTGTCTAAAAGGGAGGGTTTGAGGATACAACAGAAAGTGAATGAAAAGATGGAACTGTAGACTTTTCATTGCTCTGTGCGGTTTGGCTGCCTTTCTATATATAATCCACCAAGACACCTGACCACGGTAGTAGCGAGGTGGGAGGGTGTGTGAACAAAGTGCAGGAGCATCTAAGAAGACGCATGTTTGTCGCGGATGCGAATTGCTGTATGTAGCGTGTAAAACAGTTTGCCATGGAGCACGTGGTGGAGCATCGTAACCGAAAACTCAGTTTTTAAAGACTGCTCACTTCATTGTGTTTTAACCTCAGTTGTAAAGGATTGTTTTAAGGATCTCATGGGATACCCCTCGCAAACCGTTTGACACGCTGCACCATAGAGTCGGACGTATTCATGTAATCAGCGTATTGTTGAGCAGACTGTATAACAATGCCTCTGTGACTAAGAACAACGGACACCACGTCACCGAAGTTATCCCAATGTTGGCAAACAAAGCTAAGAGCCATGTCACGAAGTTTGAGAGCAACAGTCTCGTCAATGACATTTCTCCAAAAAAACCCGACTGACAGAAACAGTTACCTGAAGCAGGAATTTCCATAACATTGAAAGAATTGTTGTTTCCATGAAATACATTTGAAGCGGCAGCCATGGAGGGCAAAAATAGTCAACGTGGCTCACAGCTGGTTTGGACGGAGCACAGACCAAAGCGAGTGAGTATGTGTTTGATGAGCTGTTTGATTTGGCGGGCAGTGGTCCGAGGTGCGTTCCTGAGCACGTGGGAGGAGGGGTAGTTTCTGGGCGGGGCTTCGTTGTTCCTTTCGCATGGTTTTTCATGGTGTCGAAACCAAAAAGAATAATGAAAAGTCAGCGTGGCATAGGCGTGCATGTGGACTCCTAGCACAGCGAAAGGGGCTAACTGGGTGGTCGGTGAGTTTTTGCGTCCGGGCACATGGGTAGGCAGTGTGAATGCCTAGAGAGCGAGGGTAGACGCGGGCCGGTGAAAAGGAGTGTTGGTGGGTAGGAAAACGTCTTCCGTGTTCCTGCAGGAGCATCTAAGAAGACGCATGTTTGTCGCGGATGCAAATTGCTGTATGTAGTGTGTAAAACAGTTTGCTATGGTGCAAGCGGTCATGCGTTGTAACCGAAAACTCGGTTTTTAAAGACTGCTTACTTCATTGTGTTTTAACCTCAGTTGTAAAGGATTGTTTTAAAGATCCCATGAGATACCCCTCACATGCTGCATATGGCGATAAACATGCCTCTATGAACAGTCAACGTAGCTCGGAGGTGCATGACATTAACCTGCCCTGCACCGCATGTGGCCTCCACGACAGGCGAATATAAATGACGCCACTTTTTCTGTGTTCTTGCGTCTGACTTGGTGGGCGTGGCCCTGCGAGTTGACGTCGTATCCAATGGAGTTGGTGGGCGTGGCTCCTTTGTGCACCATAGGTGTCTCACTTGTCGGCGGCTTAGTGAATCCACGCCCCTTCCGGCGTGCTTTTCATGGTTGTCTTGCCTTAGTGAATTATATATATATATATATATATATATATATATATATATATATATATATATATTGTTTACAAATTTAAGGCACTTGATTGTGATCATTCTATAATAATAACGGTGCATGGAATGGCCAAAGCTGCTTTAGTGTTCAAAGCAAGTGCGAAATTACAGTTTATACTTATTTCCTGCCCCATGATGATGACTGGCTTCTAAGTTGATTTAGATTTCCAAGAGCTATCTTCTTGGATGTGTGTGTTGTTAGAATACTAGGATGTATACTTGATATTTTTATGACGAAATGTGTTGATGTATATTACATTTTACAGATGAACTGTTAATTTCATTTAAATAATGTATACTTGCGGTAAGCAGGCTATGTCCCAGGCGTCAGCTCATCTCAAAGTGAATACAAGCACATGCATACACTTGTAACATTAATTTAGCATCATGATTCCCCTAACCTGCATGCCTTTGGAAGGAAACCTACCAGGAAAATATACAAACTCCTTGCAGGAGAAACCGGGGTTATTAACCCCTTACTGTGAAGCAGCAGCAGCTGCTCCTCTACCACTGTGCCCCAACATGCTCAGTAAATGCTTTAATGCTTTCCATCAAAAAAATTATATCAAGCATACATTTTAGTATTCTAAAATGTTCAGAGAGCTGTAATATCATAAATTTACTGTATTCTGTGCAATGGTCACTGCCTACAGGTCCTGTAGGTGTGAAAGCCCATTTAAGAAGTACATAGCAATTAACAACTGGGATGGGAACATATAGAATAAAAAACATTGAATGTGCTACTTTAGTTATGACAGGGTATGGGAAACTTTCATTAAACATTAATTTTAAGATGAAGTTTATGATGTTTTACTTTAATGACAAAAACTACAAAAATAAAGCAGAAATTTAAAGATTAAAGTTGATCAAACACACACACACTGTGTTCCCATTTTTTTCCTTCTCCAGAATGTATTTCTGTATGACACTCAAATGGTGGGCTGCAACATTCTGAACTTGAACTTTTAAGTGCCTCCACCACATTGTAACACTCCATCGATTTCCTTTTTTTGCTCATATCACTGCTTAAACCACCAAGTAGTATTTTTTTTCCTCACCCCCATTTCACTGAACAGAACATCAATTTTGCATAATCATTCTAAGAAATGTGGTCATTATATCTTCAATATTTGTCAAATCTCCGTGAAACAATGCAACAAAACTTTCAGGATGCAATGGCAAATGTTTGTCAGTTTGGAAAGCCAGATTTGTTTAGTAAATTCACTTGCACTTGAAACTGGAAAGAATTCCAAGAAAACAATCATACCAAGAATACGATTAATTACCCCGATTTAGTTGTCAAGTCTATCAAGAAAAGTTTTCTGCATTTATGAAAGGCCATCATCTATATTTGTTTTGAAGATTTTGAGTTTAATGTTTCATCACATTCTGTCATTAGTTCATATTTTTTTTTACATGCTCTTTTCTTTCTTTCTTTCAATATAAAAATTATTTTGTTTTGGACTTCCACAATGCACCACATCTGTCTATATTTCCCATTCCCTTTTATTTGAGGACCAGAGGTCTGTGCAATACACTAGTCAATGATTTTTAAATTTACATCTGTATTTCAACAGTGCTGGCCTTGTGAACTAAAGTTTAACCTTCTTTTTGTAGCAGCTGTTACTTGGAAAGTAGGTATGAAAACAAACAATTCTACACTGGATTAGGGCAATTTTGCTCGACCTAAAAATGAGCACAGTCAGCATTATAAAATTTGTAATTATGCAAAATTAAATATAAGTCTGTTTAGCATCATCTAAAAGTATTCTTTAAATAGGCAAACTTTTAAAAAAATGAGAATCAGTTAATCATGGAGTAATAATAAAAATAAAGAAAAATATGTACAAATATCTAGCAGCAACCTATTGTCTTCAAATCCCCAAGACTAACTGCTTAAATTGCATCTGAATGTCTAAAGAGCTAATAGCATTTAGAAACATCATTTCAGCACTATGCTTCGTAACCTACACATTTTGTACAAAGTATTGATTTTATGTGTTTGTTAGCAGAAATGCTTCACAACATGAGAAATATCACTGGCATACTACTTGTTTTTTGCAAGTGAATCATTAAATTTTATTGAAACTCTGCTATCTCCCTTGCTTATTATATGAAGTAACAATTTACATTTTGCTGTGCTTTTAATTACTTGCAAATAAAAAATGCATGTTTTTTCAAACTTTCAGGAACCTTTACACTAAATAATATGCTGCCAACGGGAATTTTGATTACTTTCTCAATTATATAAATACTTATGTCTCATGATGGCAACATACAGCCAGGAGTATTAAACAATGAGTTGCCATTCAGCACTTCTTAAATTATAAATTGCGACACGGATTCTTAACTAATAGTCAACAAAGACAACTAAGAACTAGAGAAATTAGTGTAATTAAACTTGTTATATTTTACACTGATGAATGTAGAAACAGTTTTAATATACGAAACCAAAGTATTGTTTTAATCAGCACCTCTAAACTTGTTCTTTAATTGTACTGTTTTATATAGAGGTGGATATTTGCAATATTTGGAAGCTGCGAATACCACTTTGTACTTAATTTGCATAAATAATAGAAAAGGAGAGTCAAAATCTACTCCAAATAACTAACACAAAAGGCAAAATTAAAGTTTAAGCCTTGCAAATGGATTGGACAAAAATGCTGTTGTTTCTACATAATGGGAAATAAATGTTTTTACCTACTCATTGTTTAATTTCATTAAGTGACTAAAAATGTGTAACAGTACAAGAATCATTACAATGAGTAAAGCTCAGTGTTGCGAGCACATAAAATGAAAACCATCTACAAAACACAATATGGGGGGAAAAGAAAGCTAAGCCCTCTGTTAATTCATATTTAACACAACAAAGTAGTAGTGTCAGACTTTTGTACATAATGGAAATTGCTTTTTTATCCCCCCAAACACAGTTCTCCGCTCCAGGACACATCTGACAAAGACTTGAGCCATTTCTTTTTCCCTGCACCAAGGGTCTCATTTTAAATTATTTTATTCCCCACAATGAATACAATGGCCATCTTTAGTTCTCACTTTTTACGTTCATCCCTGAACTAAACAATACTACCCCCATTCTGACCTGCTAGGGAAATGAACTCTTCAGGTCTTGGAAATTACCTTAAAGATTTACTAGGTGATCCATTTGCATTCATGCAAATAGTGATTTAAATATCTTAAGCCACTGATATAAATTAAAAGAATCATGGGGGCATTAAACTACAAAGTGATTCCGCTAAAGCAAAAACCAGGAAGGTAGTACCTGGATAAGACAGAACAAATTCATTAAAGGCCAACTAGCCATGTGTGACAGAATGATCCCCTACCATTTGTTAAACTTTGAATATTCAGGTTTCTAAACCCTTCTAACAAATTTATGTAGTTGCTAGATTCAAATGCACAAAAGGATCACAATTTTCAAAAATGAGAACATCAGTGGATCATTTACGTATAGGAGATGTTGACAATAGTTTTTCAACCAATTTCTTCAATCGAGCATCTTGAACAGCTCGCCTAATTCTCATAAATGAATTAGTTTTATTTTTTCTGTAAAATTAATACTTAAATGATCTTACTTTCCTTAGTTTTACCACGAATAACTTGATACAATTCTAATTTTAACCGTTTCCCTATAAATCTCTGCCGTTTAATAAGAATATGAACAAAAAGACCAACCAATGCTATTTGTCATTTGCCCAAGTAGTCAAACTGAATTACCTGTTCTCAGTCGGCTTCTTAAGAAACTGATTAGAATGAAAACCTGGGAAAAAAAACTATGCTTCAAACCTAAAGCGGTTTACACTCTTCTGCGGTTGTTACCGAGCCAAAACGCATACAATTCTTATATCTAAGTAAATTAGCCTTCAACTGGTTTCCGGTAATTTAAAAAAAAAAGGCGGAGCACTAAGACCTGTCTAAATTCTTCAAAACAAGGCCGTAGGTTTTGCTCGTACAAAGGTGCTGTAAGAGCATTTACTGAACACAAGTTTTCATGACACACTCTAATGTGAAACAATATTCAGACTACTTAAAAATTTGTTATATTGTATTTTGCCACACAAATGCTTTAAAAACCACCTAATAAAAAGATTGTCATGTTTGGAAAAAAAAATAAACAAAACAGGTGGATGTCTCTGGACAATTAGCATCCAATGAAACTGAAATGCACCGGTTGATGAAAACACGAAATTTCGTAATCTCATAATTACTAATTAAGTACAGCACCTGGTTACGCAACACAGTCACCGCCTTGTTTCAGCCGACAAGGGTACCAAAATATGATAGTCGTCGGAAAGTTAACAATCAGTAATTCGAGCAAATAAAAAAAGTATTAAATATATATATACTCACACGACACATCGCGAAATGATCCACGACACCATTTTTTCTTCCGCTCTCTTTTACCTTTCGGGCTAAGCAGTTAAGGCCAAGGAGATCGTAGAAGCCCAAAAACTTGTAGGGAATAAAACAAAAAAAGCTAAGCGGGACTCCTTTATGACCTTATCTCGATTACTTAAAGCATCATCTACAATAGTTCTCTATACGAAAAAATCATAATAAAGCAGCAAATAGGTTTTATTTGTAATATTATTTATGAATTTGTTAGTCCTCCCTTCAATCCCCAGCCTCCTGTAACAAAATCCCCTTGGTCCTTTCTGCCTCAGTTACGTCAGGCATATGTCACATGGAGAATAATATATTCGGTGCCGCCTTCAATACCCACGTGACACAGTAAGTCCGCAGTGATTGGGAAAGAGGCATGCAAAACAATCCTTTGATTGGATGTTTAAATTATCAATCCAACTCGAACACAGGGCCGTTGGCAATTGAGCCCCAGCCTAATGTGTACATAGGTGCTAGTCACGTGACCAAGGAACCTGCTCTGCACTTCGCCTTCTCGATAAAATATGCTTGCTACAATTTATATCATGCAAACATTCACGGTTTGCTTGAAAAGCGCAGCATAGCAGCATGTTGTCCACCTTTATAGGAACAATTAAAGAGCAAAATGCATTTAACCATTTTTACATTCCATGTATTTTACAAGATTACTAAAGTGATTAGCCCTGGGGTCTGTTATAGAATAATTTGCCTATACGTTCTCCTCGCTTTCCCAGCTCTTCAAAGATGTGCATATGTTCACACATAGAACTAAAGACACGTGGAATAACTTACCAGGAAGTATGATGTACATCAGGACTTTAGGGACCTTCAAAACACGAGTTGTTATTTTGGAGGAATTAAGTGAATAGGACTGGCGTGATTTGTTGGATTGAATGGCCAATTCTAGTTTAAATTTTACTAATGTTCTAATGTTTCAGTATTAGCCCAATTGGTGATTCTAAATTGGGATGAGAGTGGGTGTGTGACAGTGTTGTGAAAAAGTAATCTGAATTTTTCACTACACCAGTATATGTGCACTGACTATTGACTGGCGTCCTGTCTACGACTGGTTCCTATTTTTGTGTCTGCGCTCTGGTTCAATGGGACCGTGTATTGGAAGGGTATTGTACTATTATTCAAAGTTGTTTTGTTTTGGTGCCCTGTGTTGGCTGGAATTGGCTCCAGCAGACCCCCGTGACCCTGTAGTTAGGATATTGCGGGTTGGATGGATAGATGTTTTGTTTTGTTTTTAGTTTTTTTTTTTTTTTTTTTTTTTCAAATTTCAAAGAATTTCTTCAGTATAGCTTTACATGAAGTGGGTGTGGCCAATATTGGACGGAGCGTCAATACAACACGGGATCGCAGATAATTTTCTCATACAACCCCAAGGGACCGACTTTCAGAAAAAAAAAATGTCAGACAATTGTAACATGTCAGTTATAAGATCTGCCTGTTTAAATTTTGTTCAATGTAATCGGAATTATCCCCACTTAACTCCCGCAATCTTCTAAATAAAGGAAAGGGGGATCATAAAATGAATCACTTTTGGGTTACGTTTTCAATATAGCAGTTTAACACTTGACTGCATGAGTCTTCGAATAGTATTATTTTGCTTGCTAATCTTAATGTATTTGTATGATCAGCTGAATGGTAGTTTGCGTATCCAGCTGTCTGTCGGTGGGGATGACAACTTGATGGCCAGTGTTTAGCATAAATAAGCCGCGGCGCTGCGTCCGTAACTGAACTTTCCAGCGCTGTTATTTATAGGCTATTGTGTAAATCCAGTTGAGAAAAGCAGTAAAAAGAATGCACTAAGTGTAAAGTCTTATAACATCCTCTCGACCATGTATAATCAAATCTTCAACGTTTGACTCACTGTTCAGTCACTTAAATAATTGGTACAGTGTAAGTTGCATCCATTTATTTGTTTTGACGTAAATCATTTAACAGCTAGCTGTTATCTCAGCTGTGATTGGCCAGCGTCCCGTGTTCACCATGGAAACTTTTGACAAAGGATATTAATTATTGAGAGCTGGAATTGTAGGTTTTTGTCATTTTTTATGTTCACTAATCTACTTAAGTGTCGCGGTGTTCCAGATTCTGTCCTTGTAAGTATTGAGCACAAGGCTGAAACAAGTCAAGGACAGACAGTCCACATCAGGGACCTCTACCACATACTCCTTCAATCATACTCACACAAGGTCAGCTTGGAATCGCCGATCAACCTTGCTGTGGCCTTCATGACTGAGATTGGGAACCTATAGCCGTATCGTTTTGAGTGAAGTTTATTGCTAGCTGAAAATGAAAATTTTGAATAATGATTTATATTCATAATTTTCTATTTTAGGCACATTGGATCTAATGGATGGCACTGCAGTGCTGCATGGGTTGTATGTTTTTGTTTCAACCTTACGTGGAAACCACATCTTACTGCCAAGGAAACATCTCATGTAATCAGATGGCTTTATCCTGCTTTCATTCTCCCATGACAAAATGCCTTTTACTTGCTTGATAAAAATCTTCAAAAGGCTCAGTGAACCACACTAAACTGATACTCATCAATCCTCAACTTTGTTTTCTTCAATTTCATTTTAAACACAGTTGAATGACTAACACCTAATATCTAGCTATGCAGTTAAATGTTGGCAAATTTTTATCTTTATTGCTAACTGACTAATGGTTAATATAAATTATTAAAATGTAAAATCAGAATAGAGAACAATTTAATATTAAGCTAAAAAGAGAAAGAAACAGAAGAAATAAACTACTGTGCACTAAATAGTGTAAAAACAATAGGCATCTTCCTGTATGCCATAGAGATGTGAAACTGGCACAGCAGTAGAAGTGTTGTCATATCAACAGAGTACAGGGAAATGGTAAGCAAGAATGTATTAAAATGCATATTTTCATTTATTGAATAGTAAGGATAAATCAGCTTACATGTTGTACTCCCTACTCTTGTTCAGTTATGTTCCTAGTTTCTGAAAGAAAACTGAGAAAAACTCCAATAATATAATAATGTTGTCACCCTCAGCCATGTGTATACGCACATTTTCCCACTATATATTGTTGGAAATGTATACACTGTAGAAACAGACATGAGATGGCTTGCTTCAGTAACTGGGAAGTGAAATTATCAGAAAGGTTTGACCTCAAATAAAAAAAAAACTGGCATGAGATTAAATATAAAGACACTTTAGCACACCAGGAGCAGGGGTTTAAATCTCTAAAAAAAAAAAAAAACTCTGTCCACTTCTCAATCTGTTTGCCTTTGTCTAACCTGCTTATTTCTGGGATATCAGAGTAAAATCAGAACGTTTGGAGATAGACTCATGCAGACCCATAGAATTTAAAATCTCCACATAGTCTAATCCAGGATATGATGCTGCTCAAAATATTTTATAATAGAACAAAAAAAAAACATATTTTCATAGTTTAATGCAGCTTAAGGGTTATGATCACGTAGGCTAGTCACAGCTTCTAGGTGTGTCAGTTGCTTATTGCAACATTTAGGAGGTGCCTCCCATTGTGTGTGAAACCAGTCCTGATGTTAGGAAACAATGAGACAGTTACAGGTGGTGGCTGCATGAGACATATATTGTGGGGTAACTCTTCTAACAATAATAGCAACAACAGGAGTCATGATTATGCCATAAAATGTAATAACAAAAATGTTATAGTACCTTTCTCATACTTTGTAAATAAATTGCAGCGAGGCAATGGAAGAAAGAAAAGGAATCACATGCATCCAGAAAATGCAAGCAAACTCCAAGAGGCCTCTAAATGCTGGACCTGGAAGGTTTTGAATAATACTAGATCTGCTGTAGCCAGTTGGGCTCCTCTTCTATTCCACCAGCTCTCCCATCACCTGAATAATCATTATCATTGGTTTAAGTAGCATATTCAAAGTTTACCCAAGTTAAGTTGGTTGCCCCTAAAAAAACTGCCCTCTTCTTTTCACAGTCCTAGTCAGCCTTTGGGCTGAGAGACATTACATTCATATCACCCACCATAACCTCCAAGCATATCTTCTTCACCTTTCTTGGCCTAACCCCCTCTTATTCCATGTTGGTGTGCCTCTTCACCAATTCATCATCTGACTTTTGCTCTACTTGCCCAAATCATCTGTTTCTCCTTGGCACAACACATGTTTTGTCTGTACACAAAGTCTTTTAACTCTGTATTCATCTTCCTCTCAATCAGTGACATTCCACACATCCACCTGATCTTTCTCATCTCTGTTCTTTCCAACTTTGCATCATGTATTGTCTCACTTCCATAGGCATAGTCTCACACTACTTTCATAAACTTTATCATCGATTGCCAGAGATGTTTCTTTTAAAGTGAAAAACGAGTTCAGCTTCTGGAATTTCCTCCAGCATCTGTCACCCTTGCTATGCTATCACTGCTCTTCCTGCACCTCTGTATGCACTCAACATGACACTTAAGTAGCACAACTTCCCAACTTTCTCCATAGCATCTTCAATGCCAATACAGTATATCCAAATATACACATATTACATCAGCATTCTGCAACATTCTCACATACTTTCTACAAAGAAAGTTCACACTTGCCGCCTGCAGACTACCCTGCACACTACATTTACACTTGCATATCATCACCTGAATACTGCTGAATACATTTTGCAGAGCAACAGATAAAGATGGATGGTGTGAAAAGCTGGTCACTTTTAAAAAGGGCAGAATCCTGAACAATACTTGTCAATAATGTCACTGTTTAATTTTTTTTTAAATCATTCAACTAGTGCAGTATGTTCCTTACATATAGCTTTTTGTTTAATGCCAATTAATCACTCACTCTTCATTTGTTTTTGGGTTACAATAGCAACAGTCTAATACTGTATCCGTGGAAACAGTATTTAGTTCTTTCTTGCAAATTGCCCACTGCCTCAAGGCTCTTCTCTGTGTCTATCAACACAGGGTCCCATCCCAGAACAGGCAGCATTCTCACTTGATGCCCAAATTGCTTCAGCTGACTAGCAGTAATAACTTTATATACTCTCAGATTGCCAGACTCTTCACTCATACTGTAGATGTGATCTCAGGACCTCTCAATAACAAGTTAATTGTGTCCACTAGTATCAGAAATCTCCTTTCTTGATTTCCACACAAATCTGATGACTATAGGTGTGAGTAGGGACAAACACTAACAAGAAAATTAAAAGTATGATAATTGAACTTACCTTGTATTTTGTTGTCAGTCTTTGGACCCATAGCCACAATGCTGCCACTATGGTACACATCTGTTAGCCTCATAATTACCTCCCCCTTATTCACAAACAACACTTTAAACTAAACCATAACCCACCAGCACCCAGAGGAAATGCTCCTTCCTCACAATCTAATTCTAATATACAAAGGGTTATGGATGCTGAGGAAGCAGAAAAACCTGGACAATCTTCAGAACTGTGTGAACACTTGGAAAATTAAGTTTAATTTATAAAAGTGCAGGTCAAGTCAAGTTAGGTTTATTATTATTGTACTCATTACAATTAAATTCATACTTGCATGTTTCAATTCCAGTTCATTCACCCATCCATATTTAACCTTCTTACTCAGTTGAGCGTCATAGTAAGCTGGAGCCTTTCCCAGCAGGCTAAGAGTGCCAACAGGACATACTCATGTCAGTCATACTATGGAATATTAGAGACTTTAGAGTCACTAACCAATTCAATAAGTGGGTCTTTTGGGAGAACAGGTTAATGTGTCAATTCCACACCGTGCTTGGGATGGGATTCAAACGCAGGACTCTGGAGTTGAGCACTGTGCCACTCTACTACCCTAAGTCAATTAGTGCTGAACAAAAAATAAAACGCGTCAAATGGACATGGCTCCAAATCTCCTTCTTTACAAAATTCGCTCCTTCCTTATTCACCTGTATTTCTTTTGACCTTTCAAAATTATGCACATTTGATTGATCGCTTAACACTAAAACACAGTGAGTATCAGAGTACGTATCACCCACTATCTACTTTAAAAGTGGCTCCCGTCTTGTGCAGATGCTGCCACAATACTGACTTGGTCAAGAACTTTCAATTTTCCACTAAAAAATAAAACAATAATGATAGTAATAGAGTACGCTTACACGTAAAAAAAAAAAAAAAACGAAATCAGCAATGGCAGTGCTGGGGAAATCTCTGCGTGAAAACTCCAGTAGTTGCCTACCTTAGATAGGGAACGCCCGTTTAAGCGGTGCGGATAGCTCTTGATTTATAGCCAGGAGGTCACAGGCTGGCCGGCGTTGTAGAAAATGATAGGAAGCGACCAGCCAGCATGCTACTATCCGGGTGTATTTTAACTGGCTAATGTGCACTGAAATTGATCTTACTGCTTCGAGTCCCTGTTACTATCACAAAAGGCTGATGCCGCAGTTCCTCGTATCCTTCCGGATTTGCACCTGTAAAGTGATGCCCCCGATTCAGTATACGGCATAGCTTAAATCAAAAGATGCGCAAGGAGCCGGGTGTAGGTCTTTCCTTCTGCTTGCTTCACGTGGTCAGTAAAGGCTGCTTGTCCAAGAATGCACTTAGCAACAGATGACGTCAGGGCTGTATAGTCTTGCTAATAGTGTTATTCATGAGCTTGTCTGCAACCGAGGGAAATTCCCTTCAGTCTCCCTGAGCCATAGTAACGCAATGCAACTGCTGCCTGCATTCGAGATGAAGCATTCGCACACATTATACATCCGAGACTCAGACGTTTTTATGAGCCACCAGAGAGTCTGCATAGCTCATTTTTATGCTCTTAAGAAGGTTGCTTTGTATCACGCGTCTTTCCACTTTACGAATTTATCTACTTACTCAGATATTATTTTATTTCGTTCAGTTATTCATTAATTTTTCCGGTCATATTTTATTAGGTGTATATATTATATTTCACAAATACGTTCACAAGCTGACATATAGGTAGAATTTCTCAATCAAAAAAATTGTTAATCAAAAAGCTTGGGAAATCGGCAGTTTTGGGAGTGAAAGAGAAAGCTAGCCGTTAATGACATATAATGATAGAAGATATTTTCCTGCCTCACAGCTATGGACTTCACTCCTCCACCTCTGTTTAAGGCTTCCACTCACATTATAAAGAAATACATTTAAGGTCAATAGGCAACTCGAATTTAACCCTATATGACTGAGTTGTTTAGATGTATGTGGGCAGGTTCCCAGAGACAGAATGACAAGTTGCCCTGGGTTAGTAACTGCTACCCACCTACTTGAATTAGGTTAGAACATTTGATGGATGGATGGATGGATATTTTTAAAGCAGTTTTTCTTCTCCTACAGCTCTAATGTTTTAGCAGTGAGTAGTGGCAACTGGAAATATGCAGGCTGCGTAAAGATGATTATCCTAATGCAGGATTAGTGTTGTAGTAATTCTCTGGATTGTGTCTGTTTCATAATAGTGTGGAAGTTCTGGCTCAAATAGATGTTTAATTCACATACATGACACACCTCCTTAGAAATGGCTCTAGAAGGAATGGACAGAAAACTGATTCTAATTCTCAGTTGCTCATTCTTTATCATCAAAGTCACTTGTAGTGGAATGATAAACACTGGGAGACAGGTAAGTTTGCAGTGCTTGAACGAATTCACTTTTTCCTTAATCCAAAGCAGGCTGACGGTAGGGTTTAACCAGCAAAGCATACAGAACTCAATACAAGCTCACATGTGTAGGTCATTTAAGTTCCATTCAGACTAAAGTGAGATGATGAAGAAGGTATGCTGACAGACGGAAAGTCCTGGACATTTGGAAGATCATTTCACCACACCGTGACTGCATAATGTCTGTGCATGGCATGGAGGGCTTATGAGACTGGATGTTAGCCATAAAACGTTGGACGACTGATTGATTTATTTAGCTCTGTTTAACATAGGCCTGGAATTAGTTTAAAAATGAAAAGGTTCATTCCCAAAAAGAATTTTACCTCAGATCTATTTGTAGCCTGAAAGTGAATAACATACCATAACACTGCTTGCTTATGCAAGCTGTTAACTTATGCTTTCAGTATGGTGTAAAGTTTCATTAGCTGGCTGATTCGCCACTCATTGTACTTATTCAATGAAAAGGAAAACACTATGAGACATATAAACATTTGTTATAAGAATCATTTGCAGTGGACACAATAAGGTAAAGGAGATAACCACACAGAAATATAAAGCAATTAATTTATACTAGTAGTAAATCTGAAAAGAAAGATCCTTTGTCACTGTATTAAATTGGAGGTGCACCATGCTGCCTATAACAAACACTAATTGTTTGACCTAAAGCTTTTGGAACAGAATGATAACTATGTACTGTAATTTATCAATGACAGTATTATATTATTTCTTCACCTGCATGGTATGGTGTTTGAAAACATATTAAGAACGGTCCACTTAACCATCTGAAATCTTTCAAGCCATTTGATTATTTTCGACAACAACAACAACAACTTATCCATCCATCCATCCATTATCCAACCTGCTATATCCTAACTACAGGGTCACGGGGGTCTGCTGGAGCCAATCCCAGCCAACACAGGGCGCAAGGCAGGAAACAAACCCCGGGCAGGGCATCAGCCCAACAACAACAATTTATTTAGCCCAAAATCACACAAGGAATGCCTCAATGGGTTTTAACAGGCCCTGTTATTTGACACCACCCTCAAGCCTTGATTCCCTAAGAAAACAAGAAGAAAAATCCCCTTGCAGGGGAAACAATTGGAAGAAATCTTGGGAAAGGCAATTCAGAGAGACCCCTTTGCAGGTATGTGGGTATGCAATGGGTGTCAAATAATGGGATAAATATAATGCACAAAACAGAACAAAAAGTAATCCTCTTCAAAGAACTAGATGGCCAATCTATCATTGCCACCTCAGGAATACAATACAACAGTACAAACTACACGGCAAAATTCAAGAATAGATTATAGCCTTCACTAAATACTGAATTATCACCATGAGAACAGTGATAGTTTAAAACCTACTTAATGTAGTTTAGTGTCACACAACCCTGGTAAGGTACTGGTATAGAAAGAACTATGGTGGATTCAAAAATCAATAATTACTCATTGTGAATAATTAAACACTAGTGAAGAGAGAAAAGCAAGTACTAAAGCAAGGATGATCTAAAAGACAAAATCTCTGAAAAGCTTAAGTAGTGCTATGACACTTAAAGAGATGTTTCAGGTTTGGAGCTTACTTCAAGGAAGGCACTTTTTCTCAGTTTTTAATGTTTCCTCACAGCTCCAGGATATCGGGATCTATTTCTGGTGTAGTCCTGCTTCTTGTGAAGGTTTAAGTTTAAGGTTTCTTTATTTAGTCATGTTTACACAAGAAAACATGAAATTTGCCTTCTCAGTTGCATCTAATAACAGACAGAATGAAATAAAACAGACAAATAGAAACAAGAAAGGTTAAGGTAAAGCAGTTAGATGCATATTTACACCAATGTCCCCTCCATGTATGTGTGAATTTTTCTCCAGATAGACCCTATTGTTTCGTCCATATTGTAAACATGCATGAATTATGTTCATTTGAGAGTCTAAACTGGCTCAATGTGTGTGTGTGTGTGTGTGTGTGTGTGCCCATGGGATACATGCTTTAAATCCAGTGCTCTGAGGTTGGGCTCTGCTCCAGCTCCTTAAAAGTGCATTAAACCTTTTCTGAAAATGATGGATGATAAAGTGCTGCTTCAGTTTTTGTTGTTATAGGGAATTTTCCTGCTTGCCTTTCTCTAAATATAAAAAAATGTAAAATTGTATGTTAAGGTTATCAAGTTCATATTTAACGTCTAGTCTTTTAAATTGACAATAAAATATTTGGTAACCTTTGAAAATAAATGTACACAATAAGCAAGTTATTTTGATTATTTCCCTCTTTTGAATTACAACTGTTTTTTTTTTTTTGTTTTTTTTTACTGGTGAGCTAATAGCCTGCTGTAATGAACCTAAAATAATTACCCTCCTTTCTTGCTTGCTTTGGAATGAAGTATAGGGTGAGTACACACATTACTATAAGCAACCTCATGAAATAAGCCTTGAAGAAGAAGTGTGTTAAAAATGTACATTTCATAAATAAAATGCTACATTCTATAACCTTTCTGTGACAGTGATACTGTGCTTCTTTTTATAAGGAAGATTTTCTGTCCAATTCTGTGCCCTTACACTTGGAATGGGTTCAGTTGTCTTGACAACAGAAATGCATCCAAGTATAACTGACTCCTGGTAAACACGTTATATATATGTGTGTCTGTGTGTGTGTGTGTGTGTGTTCATGGTACAGAAGAACACAGAAGCTACTGTCTTTATTTAATGTTATCTAGTTTTGTTTGTGGTAGACTTGTGGTATACAATCCTCATTTTTAAGTACCCTTAAAAACTGCAGATTAAGTGAGTCATGGGAATCATTGGTGTGTAAAGCTACAGTGACAATAAGGAACAAAAGAAGAGAAAATCAAACAGACCAACAAAGCAAAAATTTCCAGTCCTTTAATGTACAAAGGAGCTACCTTGTCTAGTCAACCCTTTTTCCCACAGCATGCTGAACCACATCCAGTAAATAAACAAAATGGAAGGAAATTCAAGTTAGATGTAAAGGTCTTAAAAATGGTAGCAAGCAGTCATACATCCCCACTCCCCATATTAATTTTTCTTTTTTTCCCTTTTATCCCATCCCTAATTTTTATACCATTTATTGCACCAGTTGCCCTTTGGCTATAGCCACAGTCTCCTCACCAAAAACAAAAGTCCTGTTCTATACACCGGTAGAGAATTTGCATTCCTTTTGCCCTGCTCCAGTGTGGATGACTGGAAAAGATGGATGGGGCCTTTAATCTAATTTCCATGATATTCCATGACCAAAAAAAAGGTATAGCAGGGCAAATTATTCATTAAAAAAGTTAACATATGGGTGAAAACCTTATATAGTCACACTATTCATGTGATCACACATGTGTGCATGATAGAAAAATTGATATTAATTACCACATGTAGCTGGTCATTAGTTTTAAAATCAGTGATTATAGTTTTGCTCAAAAGAAAAACAGCTTTCATGTTTTGTTTGACAGTTCACCCTTATTCCCTCTGGCCAATAGCTTATTATGCTCTGCACACCAAATCAGATTTAAAAAAACCATAGAAACAGCAAATTAATTAAATGGTATTATTGCAGACCCCCTGTAATGATGTCTTTTGAGCTGCTAAAATATGGATTGTTGTGAAGAAAAGATTATGTATGTCAAAGTGAGGATTTTAGTGCTTGTTGCAGTTTGGTCGCTTTTACATATCACTCAATTACGATGCTTTGGATTTCAGAAGATGAGCAGTCCTATTGTTCTTTTGTATCTCAGACATATAATAAAGTTAAGCAGTACATCAAAGAAAATATTTGCCAAGCCAATGAAAGGATTAACTTAAAAAAAGACTAATTATATAAATAAAGCAAAGGGGTCAACACTTGTCCAGTTAATTCCATGGCCTGTCAAAGACAGCACATTATATTTTCTTAAATGTACTTCTCTGAAAGATTTCACTTAAGATACCATGAAAAAAGAAATAGTAGAGTAAAGACTTGAAGAGACTTGAACATAAATATGTGTTGTAGTATCCAAGTTATTACATGTTTGTGGTTAATGAGTGTATTGTGCAGATTGACCAGTGTCATATTTACAGAAGGTAATAAAGCCCTGAATGGGAGGAGGTAGATAAGAAAAAACCTACAATAAGACAAATGGTTATAAAGAATTGTTTGCATTAAGAAAAGCACTAAACACAACAGAAGCAATATTAGGAGCAACTAAACAACAATTGTTATCCTTGGTGGCCTTCGAGCAATAATTATGACATCAGCCCGTATGGGTAAATGCCAAGATGGATCATCATTTAGTCTCTAATATCCTTTCTCAAGTGTGTCTCAGTTATTGGATGCTTAAGATCACACTTATACTGTATATATATATACATATTGGTGCTGTTATTATTATTGAACAAGCCCATGCTTTGTATGAAGCTAGAACAATGTCTGTCTATCAATTTGTGTATCCACCTAGCAATTTATTCGGTTCTTGTTAGTACAACTGATCACACACACACACACACACACACACACACACACACACACACATATATATATATATATATATATATATATATATATATATATATATATATATATATATGCGTATATATATACATACATATATATCACATATATACATATACAGTATATATATCACATATATAGGCCCTGAGCGCAAGCGCACGTTTCCTGCTGTAAAGAGGTAACGAAATAATTACCACATAGATCATGTACATACTCAAACAATTCACGTTGACCACACGCTAAACTGAGCAAATTTGAATCTGATTGTCTATCTAAACGGAATTATACCTTTTACGATCGCTTAATCTAACAACTATAAACATTCTATGGGTGAAAGCAGTATTGCTTTGCTTCTTTTAAAATAATGTGTTAATAATATAATGTATTCTTTCTTTCCTGATACTTTTTAGGATATTGATTGCTTTTTGATTTAGAATGTTGATAAAGATATTCTACCAATAGTGATTCGAGCTCAAAGTGTCTTCACAATATATAAAGCATGTTCGTTAGAGTTCAGCTATTTCCCCTGTATTTGTCGGAGTACAAATATTGCGCTTGCCACATGTCCTTCCCAGTAAATTGCACTAGAATCTTTAGGTAATACCTCGGGGCACTATTTTCAGCGATGTAGTGAATGTGTCCGCGTGAGAATAAATGTGTGCGTCTGGCGGACGGAGAAGTCTGCTGCTTGTGGTTGTGTGTGGTAATGCGCCTGCCTCCAGTTAGGGCGGAGGGATACCAGTGTCATGCTGCTCCTGTTCTGCTTCAGCGTTCAGTTTCACAGAGCGAAAGAGCTCACTGTTTTGCGGGAGGAGACTGATAGAAATTTAAATCCCCCGGGTTGTGTTTGGCACGCAGACTACTAAATAACAGTTATTTTTTCTGTTTTTCTCGCTTTTTAAGAGAGAAAAAATAAATCATCAATCAAACAAAACAACAAAAGCGTGTTAAACGGAAAATGTCCGATCGGTAGGGCGTTGTTTTTTATTCCCAGGGTTTTTTTTCCTCAGTCCCCGTCTGCAAGGCCATGGCGGTGGAAGCGCGGCCGGAGCTCGTCGGGAAGCGGTTCCTGTGTGTCAGTGGAGAGGAGCCGCTGGAGCTCGGGGAGATCGGGCGCTGGGGATGGAGAGCCGGTGTCATTCGAGCTGTCAGTCACCGAGATTACGACAATCCAGAGCTGGCGGTAAGAACCGGGGAGAACACAGTTACCTCTTTGCGACGTGTTCTTTCGGGATAGCCGGGTTTGTTTTTACTGTGTTGGAGTCTGTTTTCTGCTAGTACGCTTCACATTGGACCTCTGCATAAAGTGCAGTGCTTTAGCGGTCTGTGTTGTCTTACTAGACGGAGTAGCAAAGTGCGCTGTGATTTAAATTCCTTGTTTTGTAGACATGTTGGAAATCACGAGTGTAAGTTGAGTGAACGAGTGGTCGAACATGTAAATCCATTTCCACCCTTTAGTCTTTTTTTAAATTATGTTTACTCGGGGTAAATCTTGGCAAATTTAATATGTTCAGCTAAAGCATAATTTATTTCATAATGGTATAGAAGTCTAAGCATTAGTCGAGGAGGGACTACTGAGGAAGTCGTGCCGTTTGTTATAAGTTAAGTTGGACCTGTCATCTGTTTAAAATAATAATAAGTGCTTAACTAAGCTACCTTCTACGTAAAGAGAGAAAGGACATCCAAAGGAGACCTTATTTGCACCGAGTATATGCAGCCCTCCCCCATCATTGATTAATATGTCCCCACGGTCCTCGCGTTTTCAATTTGAATGAATGACATGTAGTCGTGGCCGGCTGGGGATACGTATAAGTCGCTCATGGAGTCCCGATGTCGGCCGAGGATTGCTGTTTATTGCGCTGTTTGAAAGCGTGCCACCTGTGCACAACGCCGGCCTTTCACAGCACACGTTGTGTAGTCAGCTGCTGATCGCCAGCAATCCTCGTCAGCCTAGCTGGTTGAAAGCGAGATTTATATAAACCCATGGGAAAGAAACGGCTATTGTTTTGTGATTTGGCAGGGTTATATATAGCGCCTTTCTTTGGGAACTTGCACTGAAAGAAGACATTTTGAAAGATCCTTCTACCGTTTTTATGCATATTTTTAAGAATTAAAGCGTAATGTTGAAAATGTTTTATTTTTTTTCTTATTCAGATGCACCCTCCCACATAATCAAATTGTAATTTTTACTGAGACATTGTGAACTCTTCAACTTTAAGTCAATCATTTTTAAAATTTTGAAATTGGAAATCTATTTTTTGATATCATCCTTTTCTGCTAAACGTTGGCTCACTATATTTATTTCATTTCGCTTTTTGCTCAGTATAGGTTGAATATTTTCCAATACTCAGTAAAATAAAATGTTTTAGTCATTATTGAAGATGTGTTTATCTGTTTTGCTTTTGCTTTGCCTGTGTTCATGAATGTAACTGGATGTCACATCATCAAATGTATAAATTTGCGTATTCATTACTATTTGCCTAAGTGTGTGTGATTCCTCAATATTTCCACCGTATATAATGCCTAAAGTGGTTCATTGATATTGGGTTTGTGCTTCTACCCCTCACCCCTGAGAATCAGGGTTTGAACCACTGCCAGGTCAGTTGGTGTTTGCAAATCCGCACTGTTAGTGTAGAGTTTTGTCAAGGTAGTCTGGTTTTCTCCCATACTTCCTAAGATTTGTGTGTTTAGGTGGGTTTGTGACTGAATTAGGAGATGAGTGTGACTGTGTGTGTGCCATGTGGTGGGCATGTTTGCCATTCTAGCTTTGACATTAATTTTGCTGGGAAAGTCTACGAATATTGGCAGACATGTACTGGAGATAGTGGTTTCAAAAATGGATAGATTGTGACATATGTTTTCATTCATTTTCACAAACCCATACAGAACCACAACATGGTTTCTATCCCAAAAGATGAAGTATATACATAACCCACTGTGTTCTTCTGTTGGTGTTCACATATATCTTGTGTTCAGGTGAGAATGTGCCTTGTGTTTCTCAATCTCATTTGAACACAAATGTGTATAATAATTACATATTTGTAGATATACAGTATATATTTTGTGAGTACCTAAATTTTTAATGATGACACTAGAACAGTTTTGATGAGAACATGCGGTATGCACCCCAACAAGATAAGGCTGAGGTTTTTAGATTGTCAAGAGTGGTTTTTATCCCATGATACATGCATTACAAGCACATTTTTATAACTACATTTCATCTGTATAACTTCTGTTGCTTTATACAAGCTTTTAATGCCCAAAAACCTTCCTATCACATGTTCACTGAGGAGATCAATATTAAGAGGATCACTATTTTGTGAAAATAAATATAAACATTTCAAATGAAATATCAATTTAAGCAGTATACATACTGTACATTTAAAATTTGACAGGCTTTTCTAATTGTCTGGGAAAAAAAGCAGCCTCACTCTTGTGTGCTCGGTTCAGACTAGAAATACAGTACGTAAACAAAGCATGCTTTCAACAGTGTAATTTACTTCATCTGATTAAACGTAGAGGTCACAACTGGTGTGAATGCCATATGTTTCTTTTCAGCATCTTCTCATTTAAGACGCAGTAGGTTTTATTTGAGCCTCAGTAATTTTGTTCGAAAATGCCTGATTGACACTTACATGTTTGTGTCCTTTGCATATTCTGTATCCGCTTAGTTTTGCCTTGCAAGTTTCCATCCCTTGTGATTACAGTAATTATTCTTTTCTGGAAGGCTGAGCTGCTTGGCCCTGGCATGCTTTTGGTGTTTTTTTTTTTTAACTTAAAAAGACTGACACATGTTTCTGCTTGTGCTTAAAAGGTAACTGTCAGACACTGGAGTGCTTTTGTTTTATTTGGAGAGTAGTGTTGGTTGTTAAGTGAAGTCCAATTGTTTTGTGGATTGCTGTCTCCACATAACTCTAGATAAGGTAGATATTTTCAGCCCTTGTTAAATTTTCGAAACTTTCACATAATCTTTAATTATTTTCCTTTGGAGAGCCAGTCTTTTTTTTTTTTTATGGAAAAAAGCTGCTGTCGCTGTTTTTTTATGTTTATCATGAAGGTCTAATTGTAGAATTTGCTAAAAACACTTAAAATATTGCAGTGGGCATGTGTTTCTTGTTTTTGTTGATGGAAAATAAATCCATTTAACTGTTTTGTGTGGAGCCCCTGATTTGTAGCTTAACAAAATGGCAAGTAATTTGAAACTCAGATGTTCTTGCAGTTTCCCATCCCCCCCGCTTTATAACTTAATAGCTGCTCTGTCTAAGTTATTACTTCCAGCATGTGCCTCATGGTAGAAATGGTTAGCTCTCAACCAGTTTTACTTTTCCTAAGATCCTGTTTATGCATATTTGTTTGACAGATGTTGTATATGTTTTTATTTGGTAATAAAGTGTTATTTGTGAACGGTTGTGCATGTTTTCACCAACTGGAAAGTGGAACAGTTGAGTCAAGCTACAGCTGTAACTGTAAACCTAGGCAAGTATTGCACTGAAAGCCTGTTTGTGATTTTAGGGTTGCTGGCCTGACACATTACTAAGTCTCTCTCAGAAACTGTGGGCAGCCTCTTTCAGAAATCAGATTTCCATTTGTAGCAGGATCATTTTTCTTATAGTCGCAGAGTCCTGGCTACAGCAGTCTTGGTGTTCATTTAATAACATTCTCGACCTCTCCATTCCTTTTCCTGATCATAAAGCCATTCCTAGTTGGTGAATGAGTGCCTGTCTTGTAACTGTTCTCTTTGAAAATGAAGTGACTTGCTTGTTTGCCGGAGTGATTGTGAATGCATTTTATGGTCAGAAAATTGCTGTCTGCAGGAAAGCCTTTAAAGGCAATCTCACGGCATCGTTCCACACTGTAGCTTCAAACAGCTAGACACCACGTAATTTGGTCCTTCTGTTAAACCAGAGTGACTGCACGAAATGTTGTTACTCTGGCCCCTCCATGAGAGTGGTAAAGTGCATGATGAAAATATTTGTTCAGGATTTGACACAATATATAATGTTGCTTTTTTGTATAAGTACTGCATATGTTTCATTACACTGTTTTTAACATCCAAGGCTTACAGTACATATTGCACAGCCTTAAACGGCTCACGTTACACCATTTGTTTTAATTTTACTCTTTTGTCACATGCTGTGTTTAAATGGCATTTACAGTCCTCTGTGTAAATGACTATTTTTTTCTTGTTCAGCATGCACCATTATTTTTGTTAATAGCATTGAGGGATGCTTTGTAGATTGAGTTTGAGTTTCCTGTTGATGGAAAATTTTTGTTTGCTTTTTTCTTTAATTGGGCATGTTTCCTGTGCTTCCTTTGGTTTTATCCGACTTGCTCATTTCAAGTGGAAGCCAAGCTTTTGAAAGAAGAGCCTGAACAAACGGTGCCTGCCTTTTAAGCATGCCTTTGCGTGGATTGCAAAAAATAAAACACATAGGAAAATGAATCCGCTTACAAAAAGAAATTAGACACTGTTAAGATAAAAAGTCGGATCTGTTGGGTATAAAATATGTGAATCATTCATGCATAATAAGATTTAGCATATGAGGAATGGGTTTAGTGGCATTTCCACGTTAAATCAGTTTTTCAAATTCAGCATAAATTGACAATCGGCCTAAGTGCTGGTTTTGTGACATTAATACAAAATGAACCATAATAGGGGTCTGATTATATATTTTTTGAAAGCATGCCTTTTTAAAGTACTTCCGTCTGCAATAAAATACGACAAATAATTACATTTCATCTGACCTGCTGACAACTTTTGCAAGACGTGTCCTACTTTGAATCACTAGATTCAAATTCAATTTCTTTTGCTTGGCACAAAAATTTCAGACACAAGTACAGCTCAGTTTACTGTGGATGGGTTCAGGCCTGCAGATGGATTTTAAAATCCTGAATTTTATTTTATACTACACAAGGGCATGATGCTATTTTACTTAGATGTACTGAAAAATAATTTTGCTTATAAACCAAATATTTATCAAAGCAATGGAAAATTTTGAAATAGTGAGATGTAGTCCTTTAAATAACTAATGAATGGATGGATAAATAACTGAATTAACAAATGTTGTTCATAATAAGTGCAGGCATACAGTGCTTTGTGGTCCATTTTGATAAATTAAAAAGTAATTAAAGGCAGGCAATGAAGACCACATACTATAAATTCATATTGTCCTTTGTGCTATTGTTTTGATTCTTATAGTTTCATATGTTACATAATATTTAACTTATATATGTTATTATCTAATGAATTTCACGTTTCAGTGAAGTATTTACTATGTCAGTTTCCTGTTTGAAATAAGGTAATATGATCCGAAGTGTGGTTGTAAAAGAGGGAGTTGCCTGACCATAACAACAAAAGAGACTTAAGTTAAAAGTGAAATTAAGAGATCCTGATCATTTTTCTTTACATCGCACATTATAGTATGTAGATTACATATGTAATTATGCAACATTAGGCATTTGTTATCATCAAAAGACTTGGGTGGATGGATTCATTTCCTTACCCTAAACCTCATCCCTTCTATAAATAACACAAAAGCAATGTTTTGTATTTCCATCTTACTGTCTTTTATTGACCTAAGATATGCTGTTATAGTACAAAATCGTTCTTCCATTTTCAAAACCTGCATATTCCGTTTGAGGGCCTTGCGCTGCCAGAGTCTATCCATAATGGGACACACACACACACACACACATACATACACACGCTAACATGCCTTTATTCTTGCACCCAGGCTGGTTTAAAATTGCCAGTTAATCCACCAATGTGCGTGCCTTTGTGATGTGATAGGAAACTGGAGAGCTTGGAGGAATCCCAGACCAGCATGGGGAGATTGAGCAAGCGGCTGGGATTTGATCTCAAGTTGTCAGAGCTCTGAGAAAGTAGCATTAATGTTTTCTGTAATAACGCAAATGTCATGTTCAAATATTTTGATTTGAAAGGCAACATTTTCTGTAATTACAATATATATGACATGATATTTCATATTTTGCTTAGAGATTCACCTTTACATGAGCAGTTAGATTTTTTTTCTATCAACCTGTAAAACACAAGTTAACCTAAATATGGTAAAATCTGCGCCAATTTAATCAGTTTTCAGTTTTTACTATATCAGTAAAGACTCTACAAATAAGGATGGGTCATCATGTTAGTCTGATTGTTTTGTTTTTTATTTAAGATAATAGCATTACAATAGCAAATACTGTACTTGGAAGAGATTTAGTTGTAATTGTTTCATAACATGTTTTGCAGTGACTTGGCCAGGCACTTGGTGCCCTTGAACTTTGATGCATTGTACACATATTGTGATATGTCATTATTCAAGTTCTACATTATTTAACATTAAATTTAGTTTTTGAGCAGTGAAGAAAATTGGTTAACATCCATGTTTTTTATTCAAAATTTAACTCCCAAAACATATGCATTTAGACATATAAATAAAAATTATATTCTATGTATTCACAGTTTTTATGATTTTATTACAGTGAGATTTAATGTATATTTTCACCATCTTAAATTAATAGATATATATGTATATTTAAGTGTTTGGCTTTAAAGCATCACTTTCTTCACCACCCCAGCTTTTAAACCCATTTTTACAGTCTTTAAAATAAAATCAACATTTTCTTTAAATCTGTTTACATATCCTCACCTTTGTTCACACTGAAAACATATTGTGCCAGGTTGACTCATTAATCATTAAAACTGAAAAATCTCAATGTGTAAATCTGTTATTTCATTAAAGATTTATCTTTAACCTTTTTCATCAGAAGACCTGATTCAAGTCAACTCAAGTGTGATCATCTGCTTCAGTATACTCAAAAAAAAAAAAAAAAAGCTTTTTACCTGAAAGGCATTCTGAGATAGAAAATATATATATAGGAGGAAAAAAGTCACATTATTTTTGCTTTCTTTAGAAAATACTGCAAGCCTAAGACATACTTTTTCTGAACTAAACTTGAATATTACAGGCTCAAAAGTAATAATTTTAACTCTACAAATATTACTGTGTTAGTCATAATATTGTGATTAGTAAATGTATGTTCACCGTACATATACAATATGTATATTTTTGCTACGTGTCTGTGTACACTGATCGATTGATTCAGGAACAATTTAAATCCATAGGTTGTAAATTGAACAGATAATTATAACAACAAATATTATCACATAAAAACACTGCATACACACACACACACACATATATATATAGATATATACTGTAGATATATCGATATAGATAGATATAAAAATTATGTAGGTGTATAATTTTTTAACTTGAGATATACTCTAGATAGATAGATTGATTGATAGATATGTACAGAGATAAATACTGTATATGAACATATGTGATATAACGTATTTAATTACAGAGAAAAAATATACTTATGTCTACTTGGTATTTATGTATAAGGAAACTGTATAGATTGTGTTCTTCATTTGTTGTAGAGGTGGGACTGACATTTTGAAATATTCCAGACCACCAAGCCTATCTCTTTGTACTGACTCTGAATTGCCTTTAGTAACTATGGTTTTAAGTAATACCAGATGTTTTTATTTAGTCTTTACTGTATATTCATTTCAGTGCATACTTTTGTGAATCAAAGGGATTGACTGCTTTTTTTAGAGGCCAGTTTAATAAAATGGGGTTCCACTTACTCAGTAAACATATAAAAACACATTTGAACCTGTAGAAAGGGAAAAGCAATAGAAACGTCTGTCCATCCATACATCTATCCATCAAAAAGCTTGCTTTATTCTAATTATATGGTCATAGGGCCTGATGCCATCCATAGTGCCAAAGAATCCTAGGTGGATTGCTAATCCATTGCAGGGAGTGCAGTCAATGACTTTCTCACATTAACGTTTCCTGTTAGCCTTAACCCCCATGTCTTTAAGATTTTTGTGGAAAACTGAAGTACAACAGAAAATCTTATGCAGACATAAAGAGAATATGTAAACACTACACAAAGACTGACTCAATTGGAATTTGAACCCTGTCTCCTGGATCTCTGAGGTACCACACAGAAATTAAATGTGAAAAGCAAAAAGAAAAGTATTATTGTTGGTAAATTAAAAAAAAAGTTCACTTAATTTTTAAAATGACAGAAATTAAAGAACCAGTGCTAACTAACAGTCCTTTAAGCATTTTCTCTGTATCAAGTACAATGCAAACTAAGTTTTTTATCTTAATTTGTATGAAACAAGAACAGTCAATTTCATATTTGTACGACACATGGGGTATTTCTGTACATTTTGTATGGTAAAAAGCACTTTAGTTTGCATGTTTTTAATGCATGGTCTTGAAAATCCTCCCTAAACCACCCAGTATGAAATGCAGAGAATTGGAGGAAATTTCTGTTATCATTTATGGTATTTTTTAAGATTGCATTTATCTGTATTTCACTCATAGGGCTAAGTTAAAATGAAGCTGCAGACATCTGGAAAGCAAATGAATATGAGGTTTGTTTTGACTTCTCTTCATTGTCAAGGCTTGCAGAGCAGTTTGGCAGGATCTTAAAAGCTCTGTTGGCTATTGTGTTTGGAATGTTTGTTATGCCTCGGGCTAAGGTAGCAACAGCGCTCTGTGTGAGACTATTGCTCTTGAGCCACACCTTTAAAAGTTTGCATCACACAGAAACAGTTTTAAAGATGGAATGCTAAAGAACAGATACCATTTGAAGTGTCATACTCTTTAAACCCTTTGGTATGCATATACTACAAACATGTTTTTCCTTTTAGTTTTATTAATTTCACTATCAAAACTTTTTTGCTTCAGCTGTCATGTGCACTGTCATCTCTCTGGAAAACATTTTCTCATGTTGTAATTATCAGTGGAAAATGTATCACTACATAATATTGAATAATTGTGACTTTTAGCTGCTCTTTTGCTGTTTTAAAATTTCTAAGACAACAGTATCCTTAGACCCCTTAAAATAATTACTTTATGTAAGTATATTTGTTGAGATTTAAAAAAAAAAATATATAGCTGGTTTAGATTTGGGTGGCATGGTGGCACAGTGGGTAGCGCTGCTGCCTTTCAGTAAGGAGACCTGGGTTCGCTTACCTGGTCCTTCCTGCATGGAATTTGTGTGTCTGTGTCTGCGTGGGTTTCCTCTGGGTGCTCCGGTTTCCTCCCACACTCCAAAGACATGCAGGTTAGGTGAATTGGCAATCCTAAATTGTCCCTAGTGTGTGTGTGCGTGCCCTGCGGTGGGTTGGCGCCCTGCCCAGGGTTTGTTTCCTGCCTTGTGCCCTGTGTTGGCTGGGATTGGCTCCAGCAGATCCCCGTGACCCTGTAGTTAGGATATAGTGGGTTGGATAATGGATGGATGGTTTAGATTTGAAAAAGTCAATTGCAATGTAACTTGGCTAAATATGTTGATCTTACAGTGGCATATCATTATAGAGTAAAATCATTTAGATGTTTATTTATAAAGGCTGCCAAACTAATTTATAACTTTCAAAAATACAGAGATAATATCAGAGTATACTTTCTGTTACCCGTGAGAAAAAAGTAAACTATTTTCTAAGTTTAGTTTGTGTAACATTCAAACATGTTTAAAAATATTTTCTTATGTAATTATTTTTAATGTTAAATTTCTGATTTTGTTTAGAGGGTCTTTGTGGTGCAGTGTTTACGTGCTACCTCCCAATTCCAGGATCCTGGATTTGAATCACACCATCCAGTTGTCATTTTTATGGACTTTGAATGTTCTCCACATGTCATCTGGAGTTTTTCTTCATACATGCTTACTGATGTGCAGGTTAGGTTAAATGGAGTCCCTCTATTGATTGCATGTGTGAATGATTGGGTCCAGTGATTTACTGGCATCCTGTCTTACACCCAGTGCTGTTGGGACAGGCTTCAGCCTCTGATGCCCGTGAAGTAGAAGCAAGTTTGAGAATATTATGTTGTTCAGAGTACCATGAATGAGCTGCCATTAGTTGGTAGTAGTGTTTTACATAACTTACAACCCAGAGTCCATGGCTGAAATCCCAGTACAATCGCTGTCTGTAGAGTTTACACTTCGCCTATGTTTGTGTGGATATTTTTATGCGATTGCTCCTATTTCCTTCAGTATCCCAAAGACACACACACACACACACACACACACTCTAAATGGCTCCCAAATGAGTGAGTGTAGGTAGGCATGTGCCATGTGGTATATTAGCATCCTATGCTTAATGCTGCTGGAATTGGTTTTAAAATAAGCTAGTTTGGAAAAATAACAAATTAAATTCTATATTAAAATGTAGTTTCTAGTTATTTTTTACTTAATCAATAAAAAGTATTTTTGCTTTCAAAATTAATCCACCCATTATTTTACATTTTTTTTTTTTACATGATTTGCTTATAATCTTAGATTCTTATCACAGTACTAGAATTGTGCAATGCAGTACACCAGTCCATTGTAAGGCACCCTCATTCATAAACCCCCCCATGCTGGGCCAGGTCAGTTAGCCTGTTAGATTTCTTTGGGATCGGGAAGCCCTTGCAAACATTGGAAGAATGAGCACACTCCACTGTGAGTAAGTCTGAGAATCCCAGCCTAGCATCTGGAGATGTGAAGTAGCATTGCCAACTACTGTGTCATAGAGCTGCCCAGACTCTGGTGTATATAATCGGGGTAAAATTTCAAACATATAATCTACTAAATGTTGTTTGTAGACTGTACAATAACTTATAATTGTAGTGCCTACATTTAAACTATATTTTGGTCCCATTCTGTCATAGGCCTTAACTGGTAATGGCCATCTATTGTTGTTTTTGTGAGTATATGGTTTGTTTTTATTTTATACATCCATAAGTACAGCATTGGTCTTTTTTAAGTAGTTATTTGCAGATTAAATAATTGTGACAAAAATAGTTGCAGTTTGCTATGTTTTTTAAGTTATTTTTTTATTAAGTGCTAAATAAAATCATTGTATAGATTTCAGATGCAAGAATAATTTTTATAGCATATGAATAATCACATCCTTGTTTACATAATATTTATTTGCTAAATGTTCTGTAATTACTTGTTCTTTCCTGTCAATATGCCCCAAACACTTAAGTTTTTAAAGAAGTGTTCTTTTTCAAGCCACATTTTTATTTGTGTTTTGTCTTAGGAGAATCATCGACATTGAATAATATTACACTTACGAGAATTTATTATCCAATTAGGTTTACTTTATTTAAAATCATGTTTTCAGGAACTGAAAGCTTGAAGTTAATCAAGTGCTGTCTATATATTACATTCTAGTGTTACAGATAATTAGGTTAGGCCATTTTAATGGCATTCCTTGCAGAAAAAGAATATTTAAGATTATAAGGAAATAATGACATTACGTAACAGTCTATCTCCCTTCATATGAAGGATTTTATGATGTTCTGTGTAAAAGTTCTTGAAGGCCCTTTCAAGGTGTGCCGAAACTACATTTCTTGTTATATAGGCTTTACTCTTAAAGCACTTTTGAATAAAAATGTGTCTTTGGGATAATGCTTGCGTATTTTAAGACAGATAAAGTGCTTTGTTGTGAGCTACTTTTGAATGTGTGCACAAGAGTATTCTGATTTGTATTTCAGTGAGGACAAATATCCAAGCTGAAAAGCAATTTAGGTATGAGTTGAGTCTAATAGTGTAAAATTCTAACAGGTAGTTGAAAATATTCAACAGTCTGGGTTTATTTTCAAGTGTGGACAGAATCTCCTGTGGCCATTTTCAGTGCATATCATAGTCAATTCTTTGATATTTCTAGTGTGTATTTGGTGTGTGGGTGTGTATGTTCACCCTGTGATGGGCTAGCGCCCTGTGCAGGGTATATACCTGCCTTGTACCCTGTGCTTGCTGGGATGGTCTCCAGCCCCACTGTGACCTTGGTCTGGATTGGGTGTGTTGGAAAGTGGCATGACATGGTATGAATTCCTTGTGGAGCTTTTCTTCATATGATCTCCAGTATAGATTGTAATATTCCTCAATATGCTTTGTGTGTCTTTTATATTTTATAATTAATCTTTATGCAAACAAATAATGATGCATGGAGCAAATTGTCATGTTGTACATATGCTTTTGGATTAGATGGCCATTTGAAAATGATTTTAGGCCAAATGAACAACAGAATTAAAAAAAAGAATGATCTTAACATTATGATAGTAGTTTTGCTGTCATTTATGACCTGTTTTGCTTTAAGTTTTCTTCAGTATTTCAAATTAAAACCAAAAAACAGGGATTATTTTATATGAGAAATGATTTTTTATTAGCATTTTCACATATAGGGTCATTCCTAGAGTGGTGCAGTTGTATATTCCTGCCTTATAAGGCTTCCATTGAAAAGTACAAAAATGTATTCAAATGGGAACAGTCTTTAATTCAGAATTTGGCTTTTTTTTTTTAAATGCATGTAAGTTGATTTTTTTTCTCAGGCATTTCTGTAGGCTTTTTGACATGTGATGTCTTGAAGGTTATCTGCCCAAGGGATAGCCTGTGTGTAACATACGTTTTTGTTCCAATTTAGGGCAAAAGTCCTTTCTTATGTGAAACAGTATTCTTTGTTTAGAACTTTCTGTAGTACTGGGAGTGCTGTATGGCTCCATTGATTGGTTCCATACAGTGGAAACTTGACCTTTAGCAGATGTTTGAGACTTTGCCAACACGCAGCATGATCAGCAGACCAGACAGCTTTTTCCTTGTTATGTCGAAGACGCATTGCATTTCTGAAATGGGACGCCAAAAGTTAAAGCATTACTCTTTTTTCGAAAGAGCAAACAATTATTTTATTTTAATGAGCAATTACAAATAAATACACAATATATTAAGTTGTCTATAGTCAGTAGTAAATACAGACCTATCACTTACAAGTAAAACTGTACTTTGTAATTTTTTAGGGCAGCTCAGCAGGGTTTGCATGACAATGTGCTTAAATTTATGATTCTGGGAAATGTCTTTGGTTGCAAGGTTCCTTCATTAAGTAAAATAGCTGCCTGCATTCCTCCAGGGAAACAAATGCTTCTGGTTTCAACTAGAGGACATAATATGTGCACTGTATATCAGGGGGTAAAGTGTTGTTTTTTTTTTTTGTGTGTTTTTTTTATACATCCTTTTTTGCCTTTTTACAATACTTTCAGATTAAAAAAAAATTAGATTTCACCAAATAGGCAGTATTAAAGAGACACTAACTATTTTGGGAAGTCCTCTGCTTTGCTTTTTATTGCAGTAGTATATATATATATATTATTAACTTGTGTAAGGTTAACTGCGTTATGCAAACTGCAAGCCCTGTGTATCAAAATGGGATTTCTACAGCCTTTTTTTAAATAAAATGTGTTGCTTTTAGTTACTTTAAAAGTCCCCAAATTTGCTACTTGATGCACAGCATTTTAATGAAGGGTTTTATTCAAAACAAGTGTGACTGTTGAAAGTGTCACAGCTGGCATTGCAGGCTTTAGCACAGGATGTTGGGTATTTCATGTGAATTCTAGTCCCCAAAGACAAGCTTAGAGAGATGGAGCTGATTCAGTTGCCCAGTTGTGGGATTTTGGAATGAACACTGCAGGCACTGTTTTCTCAGAGCTTTATTAACAAGTCCACTCAAGAGGTGGGGCGTCGTGTTTACAGATTAATATGAGCCTCGATACTCTGACAGCTGCTCAATTGGATATTTTTAATGCAGGTGGTGCTTAGCTTTAGTAATTTATGCTACATTATATTTGCTAACCCAGTAACAAAATGTGATGGGGAAAAAAGCAAGTTAAAATGTTTTTGAGGGAACTATCAGGTGACTGTCCATTATGTGCTTTTTAGTGTATGTGGAAACAATAAACATTCTCTTATCTGTGTTTATGTAACATATGTAGAGTATGAATGTGTTTGTGCATATGTGTGTATATGTGTATATATAATATACAAAACACTGTAAATGTGTGTGTGTGTATTACATTTATAATGTACTAGTAAGCCATTTCATTTTTCTTGTGAAACAGATAACACAGGTATTTCTCATAATTTGTCTGGAAATAGACAAGAATTTGATGTCAGTCAGTCATGTCAGTTAGAGAAAAGTATCTTTATTCTTATTTTGCCTATATTTTTGTGTATTAAACATTAAATAAGAAAAAATAAAACCAGAAATAGATTTAAAAAAAGGATACAGGCAGGACTTAAACCATGACTTGTAGCCTGACTTTCTACCATCTGTGCTGCTCAGCAACTGCCATAGATGGGCACTAAAACTGGCCTTTAAAACTATTAAATATGAATCATTATTGTGGTTTACTCAAAAAATGTTTTTTTTTTTTCCGATTAAATTACCCTTTCAGGGTCATGACATTCATCTGTTAGTGAAAATGTTGTTTTTCTTAGTTTGTTTATAAATAGCCAAGAATTTTGTGTAAGCTAGTCATTGAATCAATCAGGGACACTTAGATATATACTAATATAATAAAGTAATATCAAAGGGAATTTTATTATAAGAATTACTACATGTTGATACTATGTTTTTCCAAAATAGCTCATTTCAGAATTGTAATTAGAAGGATTATTGTCCTTTCAACCCTGGGAATTTTGTTTTGTGAAGTCCGTCAGTGCATCAGTTAAAGCAGTTTGAATGTTTTCATTTGTTTGAAAACATTGTCCCTTTAGGGAGAAAAAATGTTGCATGGTGACAGATCAGGTGAGTACAGTGGCTACTGAAGCACTAAAATATGTTTGGAGGCCAAAACTCCATATCTGACAGGACATAGTGAATAGGAGTATTGTCATAGTGGAGGATTTGTTTAAAAAAATAAATTTTACTGATTTAATTAGTTGTGTTAAATGTGTGTATGTGCTGTATTTGTATATGTACAGTGTATGTATATTTTTATATATACTCTAATATGTATTTAGCATTTATCCTTAATATAAAAATATATTAAGAATAAATGCTAAAGTAATACAGTATTTGTGAACTTCATTATTAGCAGGTTTGGTTTTCTTGGTATGGTTACCTCACACCAAATCAACATTTTGCCTTGTCTTTGATACTGTTACTATATTAAAAGAATATGTTAAAAGAGATATGTTTTGTCTTAAGTATTTGCTTTAATCTGTTATTGTGAGCCATCCACATGTCACCCTCCCTTTCATTTTTTTTTTAACTGCTTGCTGGCTGGGGTTATCTGAGCCAGGCTGCCACTATTCATGAGCTTATGTGAGTAAACACTCATTAGAATCTGAACAGTGGATAGCATGATCAAACTGCGAGCTCCCGAAGCACAGATAGCTTGACCCCATTCCCTGTCTTTCATAGTTTTCTTGTCATCATCCTTCGCTTCCCCTCATTTATCATAACCTCAAAAAATGTATGTTATGTTTTACTAGTTGGTATTACTTGACAAAGAGGCTTGCTGCTGATTATCTGGTTTATTTACATTAATACCATATACTTGTATTAACTATAAGCAGTATATTGTGCCACATATACATCTTATAGATCACATAGTCTTCTTTTTGAATAAGGCTGTCTTTTGCAAAGCATATAATAGTTATAATGACTTAAAAATTTTTGTGAAATGGTACATCTTTGCTATAAATACCTTCTTTTGGAAGTGTTTTTTTTATAAAAATGTAAATAAGAATTAGAGACTATTACATGCATGTTTTATTTGTATAATCTAATATTATCAGTGATGGAGAATTTGGAAAATATTGTTTTGATCACCATTCTCCTACTTCCTACCGTAATTGTTAAAACATGTACTGTATATCTGTTTATTTATGTTTTGTACAATAAGTGGAGTGGTGGTATCTGTGAATTCATTTAGGCAGCAGCATTTGCTGCTCTCTCTGAAATGTATTTCCAACTGTGTGGTAAGGTACAGTACCTTAGACTTAACAAAGATATTTTTTTTAGTGTTTGATAGATGGAAAAGGATTTTAATACCATTTTTGTTCTGATGCTCGTGAGTGAGTCATTTGATTTGATTCTTGCAGTTGCTTACTCCTAATTGGGTACATTTTTCTTCAAAAATTAAACCATTTACAATCCTTTTTACGTTTGCAGCCATTATAATATAGTCTTAAGAACAAAATCTGAACCTTCTCAGCCATCTCAGTACATTATTTTCACACAGAAAATTTTATTTTGTAATTAAGTTCTACCATTTTGTACACATGCTTTTTGTTTGGTGCTTAGTGGAGCCAATGCTTATCCTGGCAGTAGCAGGCAAAATTGTAGTTAAATACACTGTCATACTCAATTATAGAAGGCTGGTCTGTCTAACACCATCTTTTGGAAATGTGGAAAAAACGAACCCATGAAGCTACAAACATGTTATTGTTGAAGATGGCCTCAACCAGGAACTGATTATGGTCTCAGCTGCTGTGGAAATTTTTTTTTTTATTCTCGGTGACATTGCTGTTGATAGCCCTGGGTAAATTGAGGTCGAGTACACCATCACAAGAGCTGAGACGGCAGGAGCAATCCTTTCATAAAGTCCTTGGCATAGATCTAAATCCAAAAATTTAGAAATAAAGCAGTGCCAAATGGCAGGCTCACCCTGAAGATGCATAAAATGAAGCAGAGTGAGAGAATTTAAGGCTAAAGGAAGAAAAAGGAAAAGAGTCATCTTTTGAGATTTAAAAAAATGATGAAGGCTTATTTGTTTAATGTTGCTCAGCTCTTAAAATGAACAATTCACACCAAATAAAAGAATTGAGATTACAGACGTGAACGCCAGGGAAAGCAGTGCAGTAAAGTGAATGCACACATGGTCGCTGACAGTCGGGCATGAACATAAAAGAATTAAAGCCAGAATTAAGGCCAGCTTCTGCATGATGAAAACAACTTTACAGAGCAGTGATTTTGAAAGGTGTCCAAAATGGCAACCTAAGAGAAAAACAATGCAGTGGCAGGAGGTTATTGATAAAGTAATTTCTGCATTAAATTGAAGTCCTCTTATTGATAGGTTGCACCAGCTAATTGATATAATATCTATATGTGTATATTTTTTTAACCTTCAATGTCTAACCAACATCACTGTCATTTAAGATCAGATAACATTTTTCTGTTTCCTCTATTTTATCCTTCGTATCTTTATGTATAAAATGAAACCATTAACAATCATTTGTGCCTTTGCATTCATAAACAATGAGTCATAAGGACAGATTTTTAAACAGAATATTAATTCACCTCAGCAAACAATATTTTTCACCAGTAAATTTATGTTGTACTTTTTCCATAGAGAAAACATTGATGTAGCCATCTCAAAAGAGGCATTATGAAATGATGGAAAAATTTACACCTGATTATTTTTTCCACTCTTCTTTCTATCCTTGTCATGTGAAAGACTAAACGCCAGTCATGAAATAATGATAGCTGAAAGCTGCAAGGCAAAATAAGGCTCTGTCCACACTCATTTTTCTTAGTTAAAAAACAAACCCAAAGTGGAACTGCCTCCACTGGAGGTTTGACAATTTCCAGCAAGCTGAGGAATGGCCATGCAACATGTTGAGTGATTAAGGAAAACCACCAGGAGCCCAGCTTCCTTTTTCCCTAGAGTACTAAAAATAAATCTAGCCTTTTCTCCAAGGTGTTCAGTGAAGAGGTGGCTTCAGTGCTGTAGTCAGAAAACCTCTATTTGAAGGTTGTGGCATCCCATAGTCTTGATATGTTCTTACTTGTCTTTGTTATATTATCTCTAACATGCCATTCTATACACTGTTGGGGTGTGGAAGTAATGAAATATTTGAGTTACTGCTGCTTTTCAGTGAAGTTATTTTTCATATTTGTGTACAGTATTTTATAAAGCAGAAGCCACATGTTTTAATACGCATGAAGTAATGATTGCAGCTTACCATTTCGGTATAATCTAACATTTGTTTAGAAACTTCATACCTAAGGTAACTGGTTGGAAGAACACTAGTCTGTTTCATCTTTCTGATGACGCATGTAAAAACCTATTGAAATAAAGAAGGCTAAATAATTTTTGTAAATTCAGAAAAAGTCAGTGCTTCTGGTTTTCAGTGACCTTCTTGAAAGTTCTTGTATAAAATGTAGAAATTATGTATTGTTGATAAATTTGTATGAACGATGTAAAAGTGATTCTGGCTATATATGAAAAACAATGGCAAAATTATGGCAGAGGTCTGCAGTCCAGCATGATGTTTTTACTTAACATATTGATGTAACATATGGAAAGAAATAGAATATAAAGGGTTAAGTGGTGGCAACTCTAATCTGGCCTAGTGTGAACAATTTCACTAAACAGTTACCTTGTCCAAAGTTGGTTTTCTCTTTGTCCGCAGTACAACTCCTTACTATCCTAAACTGGATGATTGGGTTAGAAAACAGTTGAATGTTTGGATTGTTACTAATTCAGTTTTAAATTTACCATATTTGTCATGGTTAGAATCAACACCCTCTATTCTGAACTTAGGAAAAGAATGGCGTATCCTAGACCGGTAGGAGGTGAGCAGCTGCCCTATGTTTAGGAGTTCAAGTACTGTGGAGCCTTCTTCATGAATATGGGAAGATGTGATAGTGTGATTGACTAACAAATTGGTGCAGTGAATGTTTTTATGGGCCTGGTGCCAGACTGTGATATTGTGGTGGGATTTGAGTCCTTGGAAGACTATTTAGATTTACTAGCCAGTCACCATTGTCATACTTAGGTATGGTCATGAGCACTGACCATGAGGTGACTGAAAGAATGAGATGTGAGTAAAATAGGGTGACCACAGAGGTTTGCTAGGCTTGCTGTCAGGCTGAGGAGCACAATAGTTCTAGAGGATCTAGGAGCAGAAGTGTTGTGTCTCTCTGTATTGAGTGAAGCTAGTTGAGGTGATTTGTTTCTGTAGCTGGAATGCTCCATTGCATCAAGTATAGTATCAAGTCAATGAAACTTCTGGGATATTGATCTGGTCGGTTAAGTAGCACAGTGGGTTGTTAATCAGTTTCAGCTGCTTTGGTGTTAATTAAATTAACAGGTGCACTAGAGGGGCAACAATGAGACAACCCCTAAAACAGGCATGGTCAGGTGGAGGCCACTGACATTTTCCCTCCTCATCTTTTTTGGTTGTTTTTTCACTAGTTTTGCATTTGGCTACGGCCATTGTCACGACTGGTAGCATGAGGCGATACCTGGACCGTACAAAGGTTGCACAGGTAGTCCAACTTCTCCAGGATGGCACATCAATATGTGCCACTGCCAAAAGGTTTGCTGTGTCTCCCAGCACAGTCTCAAGGGCATGGAGGATATTCCAGGAGACAGGCAGTTACTCTAGGAGAACTGGACAGGGCCATAGAACGTCCTTTATCCATCACCAGAACCAGTATCTGGTCCTTTTGGGCGAGGGGGAACAGAATGAATGATTCCAGAGCTCTACAGAATGACCTCCAGCAGGCCACTGGTGTAAATGTCTCTGACCAAACCGTCAGAAACAGACTTCATGAGGGTGGCCCGAGGGCCCGACGTCCTCTAATGGGCCCCGTGCTCACTGCCTGGCACTGTGGCATAGAATACCAGCATTGAAGCACTGCAGAATACCAGAATTGACAGGTACTGCACTGGCACCCTTTGCTTTTCACAGATGAGAGCAGGTTCACCCTCCGCACATGTGACAGGGTCTGGAGAAGCCGTGGAGAACATTATACTGCCTATAACATTGTTCAGCATGACCGGTTTGGTGGTGGGTCAGTGATGGTCTGAGGAGGCATATCCATGGAGGGACAAACAAACCTCTATAGGCTAGACAACGGCACCTTGTTTTTCTGATTTTCGGGGTGTCTTTAAATTAAGCCCTCTGTACGTTGATAATTTTCATTTCTATCAAATGATGTGGCATCCTTTTCTTCCTAACACATTACTCAGTCCGTATCAGTATACAGTAGATATCCAGCATAATTCCCCCATTGAGATCTGATGTGTTTTTAAAGTGTTCCTTTCATTTTTTTGATCAGTTTATTATACATTATTTGTAATTAAAATAGTCTTTAAAATAAAGGTGGATTTCTTTATGCTTTCCTTGTAGGTCATATGCCATCCCATTTATTTGTGTTTCAGGTGAAAATCAATGCGCTAGCAAGGAATTAGTGCTCCGTTAACGGATTGTTCCAGCCTCATGCTATATTCTTTCTGGGGCTGGTGTGACACTGGATGGATAGAATAATTAAACATACTAGGAAGATATTTCAATGTTCCTTAAAAGTTTTGAAGAATCTGTGTTCTAAGCTTACAGATGGTTTAACATCTATTGCGGAGCTGATTGTGTGGCAATTGGGTATTTGGAGAAAGAAAAGGAAGGACAGAAATTGGGGGTTAGTACCTTTTTAAAGAGACAGTACTGCTACAATAAAGTATTTCATCGAAGGTCGTGCATGGCGCAGCAAGTATCTTGAGTGAGACATGAACAAACACTGCGCCACCTTGTTCCCATGCTTTAACTCCTGTCATCATGAAAATGATCACATATGCATCTCAGTATTTTAATTATTTGGAGAGCTGTAATATTATGAATGTAATGATATCTGTGTCCTGTCTGAGGAAGAGAAAGCCTGGAAGAACATAGTGATTCACACACATAGAAGATCAAATACAAAACAAAGCATTTAATGTGCCACTTTAGTTACGATGGGATTTGAGAACCTAGTAAATTAAACGATTTTACGATGAAGTTTATGATGTTCTACTTTAATGACAAAATAAACTACGTGATTAAAGTGGAAATTTCAAGATTAATGTTGACATTTCGTGCTTTTTTTCCCCACTGTGTGCCTGTTTTTTTTCTCTGTACCCTAATAAGCTTTCATATGACACTCGGACGGTGGGCTGCGACTCGCCTTTTCATGGCGACTTTAATATCTGACAACCTCTTTTTTATTTCGGGCACTGTGCGACTTTGTAAACTTCAGCTTTCGAGTTTCTCTGACACTCTGTGCCACTCGATCAACTTCTTTTTGTTGTTTATACCACTTTTTAAACCAACAAATAGTACGTTTTTCCTTGCCTCCACTTGGTATTCGCTGAAATTATTCTTTTTTCCCCCGTGCTTTTGACATTGTCTTTTCAAAGAAGGCTGAGCTTAAGGGCTATTTATATTGATTTGCATATTCAAAGAGGCGTAATTCTGTGAGGAGTTGGGGCGGTACAGCAGGGGTGTGCATGTGCATTACTTTTTACGCTGACCAGGATTTATGTAGCAGAAGAACGTGGAAGTTGGCGTTTGCACAGATTTATGCATCTGGATTATTTTGTGTGTACGAACATTTCCGCTTTTGTGCTTAAACCATGTTATAGTGTGAGTTCTATGCACGCCATTATGCATGAGGCCACTGGAGACGTCAGTTGTTCACTTTCACAAATGCACACACTAGGCTAAATTGATATTGCCTAGCCTACACATCTGTGTGGCTGTGTCTGGAATGAAACATAAAACGGACATGGGGAAAATGTGGAAACTGCACAATGATAATGTAAGCTGTTTGCGCCAGTAATTTTGCATTTATATCTGGATTTTCCAGAATTTTAGATATATAGAATTTGTCTGCTCTGTGTAAACAGATATTTACAGCCACAAACTGAGTTCTTTTTATATCCCATGCACGTATCAAACCTGGTGTCTGCTTAACTCTTGAACTTGCATAAAGCTGATAATAATGGTGACCAGGAAACGTGCTGGTGTTCCAATCACTTGACCTTAAACAGAGCCACATTTTATTATCATCTGCTTGATCGGTTGTCTTAAACTAGTGAGTGACTATCACAGTCTCTGAATTAGTTTTAAATTAATAAAAAACATGTCATTTTAAAGTATTTTATGAATATTCTTCTTTTTCTATATTATTTTTCATTTAAGTACAGTTTCTTAGTCACACTTGCTATTCTACTTCTGATTTTTTTTTTTTTTATTTCAAAACCTTGTTGAGAAGCAAATATTTGATAGAAGTTATCTGCATATAATGTATTTGGCACAAACCTCAGTATCTAAATGTGGGATAGAGGCTCCCTGATTTATGTGCTGCTTTCTTCTTTTCAATCAGTCCTTAATCTAGTGAACTCAGCACTCGGCAGAGTGAGATTGGATTGATAAGTGGTGTTGATGAATACAATAGCAGTCACTCGCATAACACCAGGGAGTAGAGACAAATTAAACCTGGAAGGTGCTGAACAGATTCAAGTCAATTGATGTTGGCAGTATGATTCTGAGTTGGGAAGAAGCTTATGTGCATTTTTTGCACTGATCTGGCTTTCCCAATCGGACGTCATGCATTCAGATATGTCTCCAATGTTGTGGCAAATTTGTGTTTACTGATAATTGTCACTGTTTCATGGGGGAGAAGGAAAGAAAGCAGAAAAATATAATCTCCATTAACTGTTATAAAGATGGGCAGTATGACACAAATAAGCCTTTTTCTTTACGAAAGGAACTATATATAAAGTATACCCTAAATTTTTTCTATTTTAATATCTTCAGTCTATTTTACTCAGGTTTACATTTAACTTATTTATATATTGGAATGTTTCATTATGGAAACTAATGATACCAGTTTTTGATCCAATCTTGCCATCTTTTTACATGTAATTTATCTCCTGTATAAAATAACCCTCTTTTCACCAATTGTTATCACTGTTATTTTTCTTCCTCCTCACACATTTACTTTTTTTTTTTTTTCTTATTTACATTATTAAACCCAAAAAATATTTACTAATGTCCTTTACTTTATATAATTTTTGCTGTTACCAAATAGTTCAAAAGATAGGAAAGCTTTTCTTTGAATTGCTTGGATTTACTGTATTAGTGTAGAGTGGGACTGCCTAAAAAATAAACACATAAACAAATGAACCTGCAAATTAAATTCTTTTTCTAAAATTGTTGCTAAATAAAACTGCAGAGACGTTTAATTCATTAAGATCATAGAACCAGGTATAGTGGAACCTCAGTTCACAACCATAATTCGTTCCAAAACTCTAGTCATACACCGATTTGGTCATGAACCTAAGTAATTTCCCCCATAGGATTGTATGTAAATACAATTAATCCGCTCCAGACCATACAAACTGTATGTAAATATATTTTTTTAAAGATTTTTAAGCACAAATATAGTTAATTATAATAATAATTATAATAGCTGTAATAGTAAACTAAATGTAAAAACATTGAATAACACTAAGAAAACCTTGAGCAACAGAGAAAACTAACACTGCAAGAGTTCATGCTATAGCGCTATGAATCACTCGCTAAAAACATTTTTTTTAATGAGTTTTAAGCACAGGGAAAAAATTTACATTTGAAAAATCCGTAATTTAATAAACCACCAAGAAAAGTAAATTGCAAAAATGCACACTATGAACCGATCACTGTAAACAGAAGTGAAATGGAGGTTAAAATCCGAAAGTCTTCATTAAATACAACGATGTTAAAACAATACTCGGATCTGTCTCTGTAAAAACTAGCCTGGCGCATTCTTTAACTGCCTTCTCGGCCTTATCGCGTGTGTCTCTCTCTCTCTCTCTCTCTCTCTGGTGTGTGCGCGTGTGTGTGTGTGTATCTCTCTCGCTCGCTCGCTGCACAGGGAATGCACAGGGAGAGACTGAACATGTGCGGAAATCATTGGCGCGCACAAACCGAAAGTGAACAGATGCAAATGTTTAAACTTTTTGGTCGTAAACTGATTTGTACGTGTTCCGAGACGTTCGTGAACCGAGGTTCCACTGTACTATGGTTCAGTGCTTGTGGCACTGAGAATTCTTAAATCCAAGGTTAGCAGTTTAATCCCCACTACTAAACCATTTAGGAACTTTAACTTATCTCTTTACCCACTATTGCTTTATTGCAGAAAAAAGTTAAATGAAATGGGAAAACAGTCTTTTCTTTGTGATATGCAAGTTCTATGCACCCTTTTATATCACAATAAACTAATACTCAATGTTATCGTTCCTGTGAGTTGCATGAACACAGTTGTAAATGATAGATAATATAATTATACAGTGATGGCTAAAGTATATCCATCATTTTCTAAGTAGGCAGCATTGGGTGTCTGGCACACACTCACACTTACCTTCAATGTGTCTTGTTTTCCTAATGAACCTGACATCTTTAATGGTTTGACTGTGTTCTGTATACTTACTGAGTTAATAAAACAATTTACCAAATTTCAGCTATAGAGAAGAAATCATTAGACTGAAAAGGGAATATTTTAAGAAATCAAAAATTGAATGTAACTACTATTCTTGTTTTCTAGACCATAAAGCAGGAATAAGCCCTGGATGGGATACTTACAGGCCAAACTAGTTTTCAATTTAAGTGGTAACGGAATGAATTAATGTCATTCTGTTTGCTCTACATTTGCACAACTTTTATGCAGTTCTATATATGTAGTGTAGCTGTGTATCCCTGTGTTGTTTGCGAAAATATTTGGTTAGACTAGGATCAGAGGTGCGAGAATGAACGAGGAACAAACAAATCCACACCACATTTTAAGTATTGGAGGTTCAAGTGTTGTTAGACAGCCAACACTTATCTCTTCTCTGTGTCTAATCCATAACACAGATGACATATCTAAAATCATAAAAAAGGGTATTAACAACAAAAAAAAAGTATTTATTTATTTATTTATTTTTGGAATCAAACTGTATCGATATACCCTACTCTCTGTTACACAGTGAAGTTTGTTAAGATGTTTCTTCCTTCCTTCTATCCTTTTATCACTCTATCCATTGACTGAACCTGTCTTTTTCCAATACACAGCTCCCAGAGGTTTTTCCTCTTATAAATTAAAACAATTACCAAAATGTTTCTTATTGTTAAATATTGCTTATTAACTAATGAATGAGATAAGAACAAATTCCGTCTAGTGCTGAAAGCCATGTGTTTTTTTTTTTTTCCTTTTCTTAGCTATTTAGTCACTAGTGGAAATTTGTAATTGAGTCTTTAAAAGTCAGAAATTTAATGAGGAAAAGCTGCCTTTCAAATAAGATTTGTCTTTTCATTTCATTATTTTTGGGTATTTGGACTTCACTTGCAATTCTGCAATTTGAAAGCTACAGTCCTCAAATCTATCCACCTTTCTGTTCTAACATTGTGTTTTACTGTTAGATCGTCCTAACTGAAAAATGTATGTCTTTTATTTTTCCATTCATTCTCTGTACCCATTTTCTCCAGTTAGTGGTCATTAAGGAGGCAGGGGAATATTTTGAGATTATTGGGCTGGAACTAGCCCCAAAGTAGGTACCATGCCACCAGTACTTACTCATGTGGGTACAAATTAACTTAACATTCACGTCTTTGGGATATGGCAACTGCACCGGGGGCTAATGTATAAACGGTGTGTACGCACAAAAATGTTGCGTAAGAACATTTCCACGCTCAAATCGCGATGTATAAAACCTAAACTTTGCGTAAAGCCACGCACTTTTCCACGGTACCTCATACCCTGGTGTACACAAGTTCTCCGCTTGGTTTTGCAAACTGGCGGCACACAGCGTCAAAGCAGTGCTACTGTTCTGTGTGGTTACCCTTTCTTTTTCAAATCCACATCTCTGACACAGCTTTATAAATACACTGAAATTAACTGCATATTGTTTATTAGTTTAATGCATCTGATTGTCATTAACCAGTAACAATATAATGGTCCACGGAATGGTCAAGCTATTCTAAATACAATAGCTTCTTGCTCTTCTTGTTCTTGTTCTTCTTCCAGCTGCTCCTATTAGCGGTTGCCACAGCGGATCATCTTTTTCCATATTACTCTCACTGCACCACTCGAAGTATTTATATCACTGTATCTGAGTGGGAAATCAAAGATCTGCAGAAGCTGAGAAAGAGAATTATCGGTGTAGAGCATAACGCACACGCTGCCTCATCCATGCTGTCTATTGAACTGCTATCACACGACAACCATTTAAAAGCCTTTCCTGTACAGACTTCGCGGTTCAGAAACAATTTTATCCCAAGAGCTATAAATGTACTCAATCAGTCCATCATGTGCACCTTGTAGAACTGTTTGTACTTATAAGCACAATTACCTCACTGTAAACTTGCACTACAGTTATAATATTGCACAACCTGAGCCACTTTATAAAGCACGTATTTACATATGATGACAATATCATTTTTAAGATGAAATACAGCAAAATATTTTTATTATATTATAAAGTGTGGAGCATGGCCCGGACACAGGCAGGCAAACATTGTACAGTATAATCACCTACAACATATTTATTATACAACTAATAATATTTACACAGGTGCACACAAAATCCCCAAAGTCCAGGCCTCACAATGCCTCTTTCCCTCTTCAGGCTGCCTCCACTCCTCTCTACCAAGACCTTGTCCTCTGCACTCCCGACTCCAGCCAACGGATGGAGGGAGGTGGCTTCTTTTATCACCACCCGGACGTGCTCCAGGTGCCTCTTGATTAGCTTCTGCTGGTACTCCCCTGTGTAGCGGAAGTACCGGCTGCACACCTGGAAGCACTCCGGTTGTCCCTGGCCTTCTTCCCCCCAGCACTTCTGGGTGTGGCGGAAACACTGAGTGACCACGGGGCCCTATAGGGTTGAGCTTCCAAGCTCAGTTCCTGTGGTCCCCAAAGCCATCAGGGTGGTCACCCCCATGTGGTCTGGGGGAGGCGTAAAGCCATCCTCCGGGCCATCCCGGCTGGGTACCAACCCCAGCCACTTGTGACTACAAATAAAACTTTAACTTTATTTAAATAATCTATATTGTTAATAATTAAACATGCCAGGACATGGATTGTTCCTGCCTCGCGCTGTATTCTTGCTTGTGCTGGCACGACACTGGAAGGATAGATGGATAGAATAATTAAACACGTACTATGAAGATATTTCAATGTTCCTTAAAAGTTTTGAAGAATCACTGTTCTAAGCTTACAAATGGCTTAATGTCTATTACAGAGCTGAATGTCTGGCAATAGAGTATTTGGAGAAAGAAAAGTAAGGACAGGAATTAGGGGTTAGTACGTTTGAAAGAGACAGTACTGCTACAATAAAGTATTTCATCGATGGTCGCGCATAGCACAGCAAGCATCTTGCGTGAGACATGAACAATCACTGCGCCACCGTGTTCCCATGTTTAATAACATGCTTTAACTCCTATCATCATGAAAATGATATCACATATACTTCTCAGTATTTTAATTATTCAGAGAGCTGTAATATCACAAATGTAATGGATTCTGTGTCCTGTCGGAGGAAGAGAAATCCTGGAAGCATGTAGTGATTCACACACACAGAGCACATAGAAGATTTAAATACAAAACAAAGCATTTAACGTGCTACTTTTGTTACAATGGGATTTGAGAAACTAGTAAATTAAACAATTTTAAGATGAAGTTTATGATGATCTACTATAATGACAAAATAAACTACTTGATTAAAGTGGAAATTTTGAGATTAATGTTGACATTTCGTGCTTTTTTCCCCACTCTGTGCCTATTTTTTATTTTTTTGTCTGTACCCTAATAAGTTTTCATATGACACTTGGACAGTGGGCTACGACTCGCCTTTTCACTGCGACTTTGATATCTGTCAACTTCTTTTTTATTTCGGGCACTGTGCAACTTTCTAATCTTGAGCTTTCGAGTTTCTCCGACACTCTGTCACTTGATCAACTTCAAGTTCAAGTTGTTTTCCCATTGTCTTTTCACAGAAGGCTGAGCTTAAGGGCTATTTATTTTGATTTGCATATTCAAAGAGGCATAATTCTGGGAGGATTTGGGGCGGGACAGCAGGTGTGTGCACGTATGTTCCTTTTCATGTTGATAGGGATTTATGTAGCGGAAGAACGTGGAAGTTGGCATTTGCACAGATTTATGCATCTGGATTTTTCTGTGCCTACGTACATTCCCGCTTTTGTGCTTATGCCATGTTATAGTGTGTTTTCTACGCACAGCGTTATACATGAAGCCCCAGGAGACTGTGTCCGATTCTCAAGCACTGTCACTGTGTGAAAATTGTATGGTCTTCCTATTCTTCTCTTAGATGAAAGTCTGTATAATTTTTTTTAACATCAACACTGTCCTGTGTTTCGTAATCTGTTTATTATACAGTACTTGTAGCATCATTTGCTGTAATTTGTTTACCTAACCTAATTTGTGTGTGCCTTTATGGTTCTGTGAATGGACAGTAATTTTTTATTGCCTGCCTTTTCTATTTTATAGTACACTAGCAAAATACCCGTGCTTCGCAGCGGCGAAGTACTGCATTGAAATTTTTATTAAGAAGAAAATTTTACCTTTTTAAACTGAGGGAAAATATGCCAATAATTATTTGTTAAGGATCTCTATACAATGTTGTCAGTTCGTCCCTCCGGTTGTAACATGACCAAGCTGTGCGCAGAGCTTACTCTTGAGCATGTAACTTACAATTGGCCATGTGAACAGTAATCTTGTCTCAAATCTCACAGCTTGGATTGCTGCTGTCATAATCGGTTTGAGTTTCATGGTTTGTTTCAATTATGACAGTATTTGCAGGATTTGTTGTATTGAAGTGACATTCGGCATCTGTCAAGCGTTGTAAGCACAGAACCGGTTTCAACAATAAAATCACATCCAGCTTTTGAGAGTTTAAACATTCATAAACATCAAAGTGTCCACTACTGAAATCGTCACCTGTGAATCTAAGATGTTTAAGAGGCATTGGTGGTTGTCCAAAGGTGTAAAATATTTGGCCATTTCGGTACACTTGAAAGCGACAACTGAACAATTCAGCGGCAGCCATCCACTCACATGCAGAACCATAAGTGAAGGGCTTAAGCATTTCACTCTTATAGTGCTCCTGTGTAGTATAATTATCTCCTGTACCGTCATCAGTCCACACCTTGAACCTGTCCCAGTCATTCAATACATAAGACACAATGTTCCTCCGGATATTAAGAGTGAGCCTGATATTGCCGTGCAATATGTAACAAAGAGAATGGAAAAGGTAGGTGGTATCTCCGGGCATGGAAACCACTCGGTAAGTGATAGTTCTTTGATCGATAGTGATCATCTCAATAGACATGGTAATGGGGGTTGGAATGATAAAGGAAATGGGTACCTGAACAATGTAAAGTAAGTGTAAAATACCTATACAATATCTATAATTGTAATAAACAAACAATAAAACAGCGGAGAAGCCGTAGATTAAACAAAAAGGCTGTAGTTATCAGTAGGGAGACGTGAACCCTGTGGCGAAGCCAGGAAGGGAATGTAGAGACTGGAGTGACGGACGGCCTTATATAGGCAGGCAGCCAACAACGTGGGAGGCTTTGGGATGGGGGACCCAACGCCGCCTCACACGGTGACCGAGCTGCAGGCTATGGACGTATATATACTGCTCAAAAGAATTAAAGAAACACTTTTTAATCAGAGTATAGCATAAAGTCAATGAAACTTATGTGATATTAATCTGGTCAGTTAAGTAGCAGAGGGGGTTGTTAATCAGTTTCAGCTGCTGTGGTGTTAATGAAATTAACAACAGATGCACTAGAGGGGCAACAATGAGATGACCCCCAAAACAGGAATGGTTTAACAGGTGGAGGCCACTGACATTTTTCCCTCCTTATCTTTTCTGACTGTTTCTTCACTAGTTTTGCATTTGGCTACAGTCAGTGTCACTACTGGAAGCATGAGGCGATACCTGGACCCTACAGAGGTTGCACAGGTAGTCCAACTTCTCCAGGATGGCACATCAATATGTGTCATTGCCAGAAGGTTTGCTGTGTCTCCCTGCACAGTCTCAAGGGCATGGAGGAGATTCTAGGAGACAAGCAGTTACTCTAGGAGAGCTGGAGAGGGCCATAGAAGGTCCATAACCCATCAGCAGGACCAGTATCTGCTCCTTTGGGCAAGGAGGAACAGGATGAGCACTGCCAGAGCCCTACAAAATGACCTCCAGCAGGCCACTGGTGTGAATGTCTCTGACCAAACAACCAGAAAGACTTCATGAGGGTGACCCAAGGGCCCCATGTCCTTTAATGGGCCCTGAGCTCACTGCCCAGCAGCATGCAGCTCGATTGGCATTCGCCATAGAATACCAGAATTGGCAGATGCACCACTGGTGCCCTGTGCTTTTTACAGATGAGAGCAGGTTCACCCTTTGCACATGACAGAAGTGAAAGGGTCTGGAGAAGCCATGGAGAACATTATGCTACCTGTAACATCATTCAGCATGAGCAGTTTGGTGGTGGGTTAATGATTATCTGGGGAGGCATATCCATGGAGGGTCACACAGACCGCTACAAGCTTGACAAAGGTACCTTGGCTGCCATTAGGTATCAGGATGAAATCCTTGGACCCATTGTCAGACCCTTTGCTGGTACAGTGGCTCCTGGTGCACGACAATTCCTGGCCTCATGTGGTGAGAGTATGCAGGCAGTTCCTGGAGGATGAAGGAATTGATACCATTGACTGGCCACCACACTTTCCTGACCTAAATCCAATAGAACACCTCTGGGACATTATGTTTTGGTCCATCCAATGCCACCAGGTTGCACCTCAGACTGTCCAGGAGCTCAGTGATGCCCTGGTCCAGATCTGGGAGGAGATCCCCCACAACACCATCTGTCATCTCATTAGAAGCATGCACCGATGTTGTCAGGCATGTATACAAGAACACAGGGGCCATACAAAGTGCTGCATACAATTTTGAGTTGCTGCAATTAAATTTTGGTAAAATGGACTAGCCTGCCACATAATTTTTTCACTCTGATTTTTGGGGTGTCTTTGAATTCAGGGCTCTGTAGGTTGATCATTTTCGTTTCCATCAAACGATGTGGCATCCTTTCGTTCCTAACACATTACCCAGTCTATATCAGTATAGATATCCAGGAGGATTTCTTTTTCCCATTGAGATGTGATGTGTTTTCAAAGTTGTTCCTTTAATTTTTTTGAGCAGTTTATGTACATAAGTAGGATTCAGTTAGCGTTGGGAACCCGTGTACCAAATTTCTTGAAGATGGGCCCATAAGTAACAAAGACTGTTGAAAAGTTCAATATGGCGGCCGACAGTGCCATCATACCACCGAAATAAGTACGTAAATTGGTTTCGGTTAGCTCAGGATAGCCACCTACCAAATTTCGTGAAGATGGGGCCGTAAATAAGAAAGTTGAACATGGCGGACGTTGTTGACCATTATGACCGTTACGCGTAGAATTTCGAAATGAAACCTGCTTAATTGTTGTAAGTAAGCTGTAAGGAATGGGCCTGCCAAATTTCAGCCTTCTACCTACACGGGAAGTTGGAGAATTAGTGACGTTGGAAAGTTCAATATGGCGGCCGACAGTGGTGTCATACCAACGAAATAAGTACGGACATCGGTTTCCGCTGAAAGTTAAATATGGCGGCTGACAGTGGCATTATACCACTGAAATAAGTACCAAATTTCAGTCTTCTACCTACACGGAAAGTTGGAGAATTAGTGACGTTGGAAAGTTCAATATGGCGGCTGACAGTGGCGTCATACCACCGAAAATAAGTATGTACATTGGTTTCGGTTAGCGGTTTCGAAAGCCGCCTACCGAATTTCGTGAAGATGGGGCCATGAATAAGAAAGTTCAATATGGCGGACGTTGTTGATCGTTATGACTGTTACGCCTAGAATTTCGAAATGAAACCTGCTTAACTTTTGTAAGTAAGCTGTAAGGAATAAGCCTGCTTTCTACCTACATGGGATGTTGGAGAATTAGTGATGAGTCAGTGAGTCAGTCAGTGAGGGCTTTGCCTTTTATTATTATAGATTTACAATATATGGTGGAAATGGACAATACTCTAACTGCCTGAAATATACAGCTAAGAGCAAAATGCGGCAAACATTGCAAGCAATTATATCAATCATGTTAAACATTCAGTGGTATTTTTGTTCCAGATGTGGTCATTGAATGGTAGAGGTGTGTAAGTTATGACAGAAGGTAAAAAGTTAAACATATTTCAACATTTAAATTGTACTTGTATATGATACACCGTGGGCATGATGATGTTGAGAAGTGGCTTGTATTCAGAGTGTACGTGGCCACTTTACAAAAATATATTTCCATTCTTTGACAGAGAGGTATTTAAGTGTATGGTATAACATTAGTAGATATATGTTTATAATCTATGCATTATAATGGTCATTTAACAGACTCTCTCAGTCAGGTTCAGGGTTATGAGACCCAGAGCCTTTCCCAAGAGCATTATTAATCAAACATCCTGCTCCTCCAAACAGCCAAGCTTCTATCTGCAGCTTAAAATGCATAGCATACAAACATTAATAAGAGGTTTAGCCTTCTCTTGACCAAACATAAAAAAATGGCATGCATAATGTATTTGACTTTCACCAGGTATGATTGTTGATGCCAGATGCAGTGCTTCAAGTATCTCAAAAATAGCTGTCCTAGAGGGATTTTCACAAATGATGTTTTCTAGAGTTGCCTTCAAGGTAAAAGATGGCTACAACTGCACATTTAGCAGATTTTTACAACACGGTGTGCAGTAGGTCATCTCTGTAGCATGGCTGTGTAGCATAGGTAGCTCTGTAGCAGAAAATCTGTTGGAATCTTCTACGTTAAGAACAAGAAGATAAGATTACATTGAACACCAAAAATGGCCAACTTAAGATTGGTAAACTGTTGCCTGGTCTGGCAAATCATCTACCATATGCAGATATTCAGAATGTGGTGTAAAGAACATGAATATGTGGATCCAACATTACTTGTGCTTTTAGTTCGGGCTGGTTGTGGTAGTATAGTGGTGCTGGGAGTGTTTTCTTGCCACAGTCCATCGTGTTACAAATGGATGTTTCCAGCAGGATAAAGTGCTATGTCATAAAGCATGTATGACCTCAACCTGGTTTCATAATTATGTCAGCAACAACAGTTTACTATATTGGCTGGTACACTCTCCAGATCTCGGTCCAAGAGGACTATTTTGGAATGAGAAGAAAATCCAGGTTTGCAAATAAATGTTTGGCTGAAAAATCTAAAGAAAGTGCATGATGCTTTTGGGTCATGATTGACCAAAATCTTACTGAATCTTTGTCTTGAACAGTTCAGGATGTTTGGGAGAGAACAGAAGAGAGTCCTACTGTATAGTAGGTAAACCTAATAAAGTGGCCATTAATATCATTGTCATTAATGTCATCACAAACTCTCCAAAATAAGACATGGAGAGAAAATTCAAACTCCATACACAGTACTCTAGAGTTGTGACCTGCAACATCCTTTTGTTTATACATTAATTGTTCTGCTGTTTGTAATTATTGTGTTGTATATGGGTTTACAAGTAGAAGTGAGGTTTGTAAAAATGAATTGGATTAGCAAGGCTGGTGTGTTCTCTCTGTGAGATGGAGCATTGCTGCTTTCTACAAGATAGAGGAGGTGATTAATGTGTCCAGTTATAATGTGATTTATGGGGGGAATCCATGCAGGTCTTGTTTTTTTTTACTTTGCTTTTTCAGATAGCATAACTGCTTGCTTTCTTTGTTTTATTCTTGAATGTATCTTGTCCTACAAAAGGATGAACCAATGTAACATGGTTAGTTATGGTTAAACATTTAAACCTCTGTAAGACAAAATAAGGAAACCTTTGCAATTGGAAAATAGTGACCTTATTCTTGCAGCAAGGACCAGAGACAAGTCAGATACTAGGTTTTGTTACCTGTCGGTCCATTTAGTTCTGTTTATTAAAGCTGTATCACCATTGCTTTTGGATGACTTTGTTTTAAACAGTCGCCCTTTTTCACAGATCATAATTTTAGCTTTGACCTCAGGGGTCCAGTGTATATTTAGTTTGTGCATTTATGTGGTTTGCTTTAGAGCTCAAACTTCCTTCCTGCATCCAGATACAAGCAAGTTTGTTTTATTGTTGCCAGTCAAATGTGGTGTGGATTCTGCAATACTGTTTATGTCTTCTTGACTGTTGTGTTAGGCACTGTTATAATCAACTGCAGGACTGAGCTGACAAGCAAAAACTTTGCAGTGTTGGGTAACTTTTTTTGGTGCCTTGAAATTGACTCCCTGAGTGTCTCCAGCCATTATGTCCCTTCCAGACTGTCAATCTCCTATATTCTGCAGAGTGAATTATATTAGTTAAACAATGACTTTACACAGTAAGTAAACAAGATGGAGGGAACACTAAGAATTATGAAAGATGTCTTTTCTGTTTTTATCTTTCATAGAATTAGTTTTTATATTTTTGGATACAAATAAAGTAATTTATTTCGATAAATAATACAGTAACCACTTTTAATTGATTCATTTTAAGTGCAGCCTTCTAGATTATAAACTGCAGGGGTTCACTTGAGTACACACAGCTAATGGATATGTAAAATCAGATAAAAGGCCTTTTGTCTGCCTCTTACCTACTCTACCTCATTGGGGGGCATTGTTTATTTTTACTCCTGATTCAAAGGTCTGAAAAATCTTTATGGTAAACTGTGTGTGGATGTCTGACTTTTGGTTTCCTCTTCGGTGGTTTAATTTTGTTTTCCTTTATGAATGTTTTTAATTTGATATGTTGTACCAAACAAGGTGCTTTGTGGGTTTTTTTTTTTTTTATACTGGAATTTGGTATCTTGCCTATTAATTGTTTTACATACAGCTTAACAATTTGTTGTTAGCAACCTCTAGAAAGAACAAGAGTCAGTAGACTTAGATAATCTCTATTTAACTCTGAAGGTCCAAAGGTGCTTATTGACCTTTTTAATGTTTGAAAAACCCATTATCTAAAACTTTTTTTGTGTTTTAACAAATATAGTCAAGAGGCTGCAGTCATAGATACCTTGTAATTAATACAGTTCTGTTTAAATGTATGCTGTTACTCCTTCTTTGTGGACAGAACAGCCAAGGTCTGCAAATTACATTAATCTAAAATTCAATACAGTAGATTGGTACATTGAAGGCTTATTTAAACTGCAGAACTAATACATAATTCTTATTTCTTTTTGGATCAAGTCAAACAGACCCTTTTTACTAGGATTTTCATTGACCATACCCTTTCCTCGTGTTTACACATGTAAAATGACAGTCTAGACATGTGACATTATGTTGACTGTAGTGCATGCAACATAATTATCTATATTTAACCTCTTTATATTTAGCCTTGTTGTTTTTAATTTTTTTATGTGCATTGCAGATCCAGTAGGATTTGTTTTAGGGATCAAATCGGGTACTTCCAGAAATACTGTTGTACTTGTTAACAAATTGAAATTAAACAGGTTGTGCTGTTACCACTCCCCTGACCTTTATTTTTGAAAACCTCTTTGTTCTGTTTAAGGTACTAATCAGCTGTATTTCACAAAGAGTGACTGGAAAAATGATTTGAGGTACAAAAGTATGATCCGTGTAACACCACATGAGTCATATTCTAAAAATCAGGAATTTCTGTGTGGATCCTAGCGCCAGTTTTAGGGTTACTATACATTCCATTTGTAATTTTTCTTTTTCAGTCTATTATTCCAAAATATATTTGAGGAAACATAGCACTTTAAATATATCCTAACTGTCAAGAATGCATTCAGTGTACAATACTGTAATCACTTACTGATTTTCGTATAATTTATGTTAACTTCAAAAAGTCATACATACAGTACTTTGCTTCAAAAAGAATTTTCTAATTCTGCAGCTAATAAAAATATCTATGTAGGTGGCATTGTGCAACTGAGGTTAGATGTGCTTCTTCACACTTACAGAGCTTTGGTTTCATATCCAAAATCTGGGCCATTGTTTTAATTATTTCATGTTCAGGTTCATTGAACATTGAAATTCTTACATGCCTGGGCAACAAGGAACATGTTGCCACTCTCTGGCGCCATGTGCTGTGCTTATTTGCAGCGTTCAGAACCATAATCTCTTGTTTGGAATCCTTAGAATGAACGCCAGCTGTTAGAGTTATTCTGTTGGTCACAGTATCCATGATAAGATTAACTCTTCACTTTTTCTCTCATACATGTGAAAACTGTTTCTAATCACTTACTTTGCTTATGATAACCTTGTCTGAATCCCTGTTAGTTGTTAGAATTTATCAGTTTGGCCTCCATTTCCCAACATGGGCCATATTAGTGGATTATTAAGATTTATATTTTCTAGAATCTGTGTTGAATGGAGTTTCCTTTTCATTTTCTCCTCTCCATTGGCAGTTGGACTTCATGTGATATATTCATACTGTGCCTTATGAGAAGTCTAAGAATATAAATTTCATATATAAAATTCATTAGCTACACTTATATTTCTGTGTGCGTCTTACATGATGTCAATTTTTTGCAAGGTTGTGTTTACTGGATATTTTTAAGTATGTTATTTTAAATTAATGCAAACTTAAAAGTAGAGAGTTCCATTGGCTTGTAAATGAAGTAACTCAAATTTAAATGAAACTTATTATTGCAAATCTCAATTAAGCTTTTCCACCACTCTTGACATGCATTTAGACTTCTTTTTTTGCAATCACAATATAAACACACACACAATTTGATTTTGACATGGAAGCACTTTTGGGGAAAAAAATTCTCTAATGGCCACCAAAAGGCATTTTATAAACACTTTAACAAATTCATTGTTTTTCACTATATTTTGTGGTAATCAGCCTGACTATTTAAATATGCAATTGTATTTTTATCAGTTAGGTTAATTGGGTACTCAATTTGGTACTCCATTAACCTGGTGTATACATAAATGTGACCCCATGTGGATGACTGTCAGCCCAGGATTGATTCCTGTGTTGTGCTTGATACTGACAAGGGTGCATGCTTCCATTTGCAAATCTGAACTTCATTAAGAGGGTTTGAAATGAAGGAACACAGCAAATATATACTTATTATATAATATTAATATACATATTATATTAGAATCTTTCTTTAAATAAACAAAGTAATGTTGGGATAAATTCAGCTTTGGCTGTTTGTTTTTTATATAGCAGCAACAATGGTGAAATAACACTGAACCTCCAAGTATGAATTATAACAAATGCTCTACATTGTAAAAAGTGATAAATATCGTTAACAGACTAAGACTTTTTCTCTTTTTTGGATATATTCCAGTAATAACTGTTCATTCTAATGCAGTTTAAGATTTTATAATGACACAAAAATAGTAATGGAGAGAAGAAAACAATATAGTTCCAGTACATAATAAACATTGACTGATACAGCCATTTTCAAAGATGTATCACTGACATTGATAAAGATGCATGCTTTAAAGAGAATCTGCATACTTTCTACATTGTGGCTGTAATCCTGGGTGCTCCCTCCATAAGAACAGATTTTGCAGAGGGACACTGTATATATTTTAATAATAAGAATTTCTAGACTTCTTTATTTTTTCTTCTGTTGCTATGAAAAAAGGTAAATATCAGTACTGCACATTTTTTTAATTCATTCTGTACCTGACTGTCTATCAGTTGTGGAATTTTTTACTTTTGTGAAAATCTCTTTTCTCTTAATGATTTTTGCATATCTAAGAATATAATAATATACACAAAAACAGAAGGGAAAATGTCAGTTCCTGAGCGGTTTTCCTGGAGGAGTCTCTGAGTTCACAGTCAGGCTTCTACTTGATTAATTATGCTGTGCCATGTAGCACCTGCATACCTAGTTGAGCAATGAAAGACATACAGCCTACATTCATGCCAGTCTGGACGGATCTAGCATTTTCTTAAGATGTTTCTTTATCTTTTTATGGAATTGTGCCAGGTAGATCATTAAAATAACTCTTTCCAAAGTGTCTACAAATTGATATAGTTAGTTGTTAACTCCGCTCACTTGTAAAGTATAACATAGCTAGGCTTGTCTCTG